>NW_011499865.1:741885-775617 GCF_000495115.2 Populus euphratica
TCTGAAAAATATATTGTCAAGGTTTTTTTTTTTTTCACCACGAAACAGAAATATTCCAATCGAAAGTCATTTTGCTAAAGCACGCCTGACGGTGACTTACAACCTCACCGAGATAATGGTTTACTTCTTCACATCCATCGCGCAATGCATATACACCTAAGCAACTTCTTGCAGCCAACGAAGAAACCTCGGAACTTTCCTCTTCCTGTGGCTTCCCTAAAACCTCAGCTGAACCCCAACACCGTTCATTAAATGGCCGCTAAGCCCCAAACCCATTTTAACCTCCATGATATATAAATTTTAATTATTTTTTAGCCTTTAATTTTTTTTATTCACTTTGGTGGGTTCTTGTTTGTATGATTTTTATCTATGGCTAGCAATGAGAATCCAGGAAGTGAATCCAATAATAATGGCGGTGCTCTTCTTCTTCTTCTTCTTCGACTTCAAAGGATGGAGAAACACCCACGCAAATTCAACCTTTTAGAATGCCTACAATAGAAGAGGTTCGTGCCCAAGACGTTTGGAATAACTGTGCTGTTCGCAGTGTTGCTAGTGGAGTCATGGGTGAGGATTGACTGATTAAATTGCCTTCGTTCTTGTTTTCTCAAGACACTGAAATTAATGGGGTTTTGTTTTGTTCGTGCTTTCGATAATAAGCTCTTATATAGTTATAGTGGTAATAGATGAATTGAATATCTAACAATTCTAGCCTCTGAATGAGAAATTTTAAATTTTTTTGGGTGGCTTTATGATTGATTGGGTCGAGATACTTTCGGTAGTATAGCAATTATTAGGAAATAATCGAGTTTGCACCGTAGCTTTGAATTCAACGGTGGTGATTGACACAGGAGCTCCCCTAAGTTTTCCAGTCGGCGGGGCGGCTCTACGATGAATTTTCAAGGGGCTTGGAGAACCTATTATTCTGTTACAAAAATTCATTTTTTTGCTAATGATCCAATCAAGGAACAACTGAACTGTTATATCTGGTTTATCCGTAGTGCTATCCATTACAAATGAATTTTTTATCATTTGACTCCATACCACCAAAAGGTTTAGTTGTGCATTTGATCTTGAAAGATAGCCTAATAAGGGGAAGGAATCATCCTTTTAGAAATTTCACCTTCAATAAAAGTAGAGTGTTTTCAAATCTGTGGTTTCAAGTAATATGATAATGTGTTTATATGTAGGAGGTGGGCTGGGGTTGTTCATGGGACTGTTTCTAGGTGCATTGGATAATCCCATCATGCAAGATGAGATGACAGGAAGACAGCAATTTATTTATACCGCGAAGCAAATGGGACGGAGGAGTTGGAGTTCTTGTAAAGCTTTTGCAATTATGGGCTTGGTTTTCTCAGCTGCTGAGTGTGTCACTGAAAAGGTGGTATACCAAGGAGACTTTATTTATAAAATGGTTGATTTTTATGTACCTTTGAAATTTAAAAATCCATAGGAGTTTAATTTGTTGATTGTTTTTAGGCCCGGGCAAAACATGACACCACTAATACCGTTGTTGCTGGGTGTGTCACTGGAGGTACAATGTCAGCAAAAGGTGATCTCTTACTTTGCTGCTGTTCAATGCTTTTTTCATATTAACTGCATTCAGGTTGAGATTAGTAGTCAAGATGTTGGGTTAATTTATAAAACTCAGCACTTGCTTGTCGTAGAGGTTCAAATATGTTAGCTCATGGTTCCTGATACCATCCTATCAATCCACTTCCTCCTCATGGCTTATAAAAGATGTTCCTTAAATCTCCTTTGTGCTGACTTTTTTGAATCCATGTGCTTTATCATAGCTTGCAATTCATGTGGCCAAAAGGATAAAATCACTTGTCATATCAAAGTTTGATGAAATTAACCTATTTTGCATATGAAAATCCTGACTATATTTACCTATAGTTTCTTGTTAGTGAAACGGAACAACATCTGCAGTAAACATGCATACACTTTCAAACCAATTTCAAAGGAACAAAGGAAATTTATCTGTTAGGAAACCAGAGGGACACGTTCAGGAAAATGTGGAAAATTTTATACCAGCACAATAGTAGTGATCACATATTCTAGGTATTTTGACCATTCACTATGTTCATTAGGGTGGAAATGAAGGAGAGTGGATGGGGTGTATACTGTTGAGGGAGGGAAGAGGTGCTCACCTTGTTTGGTAGGATAGATGCATTCTTGAGAAAGGAACAGAAGAATACCTTCCTTCCATCAATCTTCAGTTTTCCAATCCTTCCAAATTGGAAACATTGAAAAAGAGACACAAATGAGATGAAATTTTTTCCTGATTTTACATCATTTGGATCTTTTTGATTACCTTTTCCCCTCATTTAAACTACTAGAAGGATGGATTCGTTTTCATTCTTCACCTTTCCAATTTTTCCTTATGCTCCGAATTGTCCCTATACTCCCGACTATTGTCCCTATACTCCCAACTAAGTAGTGTTTTAATACGGCGGTAGAAGGGCATAACCTCATGATGCGGACAACAAAAGAAGCAAGATTGGTGACTTTTTATAGACAAGGGTATCTCTGTAATTTCTCTGTTTGCTGGAAATTCTAGGAAAACTTTGATGATGCAGGCAAAAAGAATAAGATTTATGTGGTCTATTTCAACTATAGAATACAAGGGTGTTTTAGTAATTTTCAGATGTGGAAAATCTGAAAATTATAGTTATTTATATCTATTCACACGTCCTTTTTGTAATTCTCAATTATTTTCTCTTGTTGATGTCTTATAAAAAAAATCAAATTCAAAGAAATATGTTTTTGACGTGTTCGTGTTCATTTCGTATTTCTTGATCACTTTTCTTATCAAATTAACATTAATGTTGTTTTTTTAAAAAAAAAACTAAAATGAGAAAATCAAAATCAAAATAGGGAGCAAAATGGACAAGGGACTTAAGTGCAAAAAAAAAGAGGAATCAAGATATAATGGAGTTGCTTGGGGGACCAAGTAATTAAAAAAGCTATAAAACAAGAGAAATGAGAGACCAAAACAAAATAAATTGGGTTATATGGAGACCAAGCAACTAAATAGAAGATAAAATTTGTGGCTTATAAATAGATGAGTGAATTGTAGACGAAAGAAGCCCACCACACAAAAAAACCTAACTTTATCTCTCCTATATAAAATCCCTAGCCTTATCTCTTCCACCACAAACCCTAGCCACTAAGAGATAAAGAGAGAAAGAGCGAAAAAAGAAGAGAAAGTGTACTGAAATTTGAAAGAAAAACTCTAGTCATAAAAAATAAAGAGGAAGAAAAAACAACAAACTCTTCACTCCTTACCAAGGTGAAAACCCATCTCTAAGGTTGTTAAAATTGTGTGTTGACTCGTAAAATTTATAAGTCAACATATGCTTATCATGTAAAATCACATAAAAATTAAAAAAATGAAAAAATTGGATTGGAATCGTGTAAAATCATTTAAAATCAGTAAAATTGATTAAAATTTCCCTACCAATTTTACTTCCTACCAATTTTATGATTTTGCAATAATTCTAAATTTTCAATTTTTATCTTCCTTGTTGCATACATTAATGCATGAGCCTCACAAACACATGTATCCATGATTTTTTTTTTCCAATCAATGATGAAGGAAACATCATCTTGCTTAAACCCTTCCTAACAAATAAAACATTATCTATTATGGAACAAAACTTTGCAAATTCTTATTCTATAGAGATATTTTTACGGACAAGAGTAACAAATCATACTCTGGAGTTTGATCCACCGTGTGTTTATGTCTAAATACCATAGTCTCTTAAATAAGTTTACGGCATTATGATTTCTCTATAGAAAATCCTATAACTTGTCTAAGATATGATCTAACAAGGATCCAAAATTCAAGATTAAAAAAAAGATACTATTTTGAATTGTTTGATTCATTCGTTTTGGTTCATACAAAGCCTATAATTCTTTATTGATTCATTTGTTGATATTCACAATGTGTAACAAACAATATCTGAAACTTATGAAATGATAGCAATATCTAAAAGAAAGCATAATAATATCTAAAAGTGTTGTGTTATTCATTGAGACAAAATATGTCGGATAAGCTAAAACACTACACATGGTTATGCATTTGGAGGGAGGATTGGAATTGGTGCTGGCCAATAAAGGAGCATAGTTGCGAAGATATACCTATTTTTAATGTTTTTTCTTAAACACAGAGTCTTACCAACCACTTACAACTTTTTTTCTTGGATCTTGTGTGATAAGATTTTATCATGTAAGAACAAGCACACAACATTTTTATTGATGAAATTACCTTGAATTTTACGATTTATTTTTATGATCCGAGTTTACATTGTATTTTTTGTGTCGTGTCAAAAAAAGGTTTTTGACAGCCTTTCCCATCTCCCTCTTCATCATTTTCCAGCACCACTTCCTCCATCTTCCAGCCCTGAAATCAGCCTCCAAACCTCACCATACAACCTAGAAAACTGTAGCTATAACCCCACGTAACAGCCTTGAAAACTCCATCCAAATCATTGCTTGGTTTCTGGATTATAATTGGAGCTACACTCCTCGATTTTAGATTTTTTTGGCTTAATGGAAAGATAAGACATAGATCTAAATTTTTGTAATGAGTTTAAGACTCAATCCTGCTGTTTTGATCTCAGAACATGGACGAAACAGAAAAGTTAGAATCTGTCAAGAAGTTCATTTCAGCTTAGACTTTGTTTGGGTTTTTGGCCTCTATCTAGAGTTATAGATGTCAGAAAAAAAGCAAGCTTAGATGCGTTTAAAAGCTTAGAAGAAGATCTAAAATTTTTGTGAGGTTTACAACTCCAAATTATGTAGTTTTGATGCTCTAAATCCAGCGGAATATTGCGGAAGAAACAACAATAGTACTACGTAGCAACAACAACAACAACAACGCTATCTAGCATCGCCCCTGACTATTCTAGCAGCTTTTCAAACCTCATCCCATTCCTTGAAGATCAATTTCAAACTCCAAAGATCTTTTGAATGACTATTTTGATTTTTGTTGATTTTGATATGTATCAATGAGGTTTTTAATTGAATAATTTTTACTATGGGATTGATATTTTTGTTTGCATTTCAGTCAAATCCCTCAAGTTGTATCTTGCTAGTTTATGTGTATTGGTCATCTCATAGTCATCTCAAACATTTTAGTGTCATTTTCTTTATGTGTGAGAAGCATATTCACATTGTTATTCGATTCAAATAACATAATTTTTTTTTTCTTATTCATGCATGTATATTCATATCCGATGAGTTTTGTATCTTGGTTACAAAATTCATTAAAGGTTTCAGCCCACATTAAAAGGCTGACATTCCAATATTTTCATAAATACTTCTTTCCCAAAATCATTTGTTTAATCTTCAATAAAAAAATTCAATGTTTAAGGCAAATGAACTTATAATAAGTCATACTTTGAATGTTGATTGGGAATAGCACCTTCAACTTATAATTTAATTTTCAAAAGTAATTTTTTTTTTTTAAATGCATTATACCTTTTAGATCAGTCATCCATCAACGATTCCTAATATAATGAACTCTTGAAGGTTGTTACTCTCAGGTGGCAATTGGAGATGACAAGGTGATTCATTAATGTGTGATATGAATATGTTGGTTTTGAATAAATTGTCTACTTGTTGTGGTTGTACATATACGAGTTATAGCACCGATGTGTACTGACATTGATAAGGGGCAACCAATAAAAAACTGAAAATAACACATCACATGAAAAAATAAACCCCAAAAGGTTTATTGTGAAAACAATTTAGTCCATAAAGGATCTTCATATTAGTAAATCCTATTTCAAATAAATATACCCATGATAGACATGCTCAGGCAGAACTGAGGCGTACAATCTTCATTCATTTAACAAATATTGCGAATGAATCTTAGGTACTATAATATAAATGAATCTTAACAAAGCATTATCCATGGATCTTTTTTAAGATTTGGGTTGGGTTCTATGAGCCTAACATAAACCCATTGGCTATTCATTGACATAAATTGATAGACTATTGGTCATAGGTCATGATTAAAAGTCACCAACTGTATACATGTCAATTCACCAAGTATTATCAAAATATTGTAAATGAGAATGACAAAGATGTATTGCGCTTGTGAATGATTAGGCTTAAACCAATCACTCAAGGTTTAACTCATTACAATAGATTCACTATCACCTATATATATAGACACACACACATGGTAGATTAGGCATGGCAAATTGTTAGGAATAGAAAACAAGATTAACAATGCAACTTATCTTAGGTGGAATATTTTACGATGATAGCATCTTCCATATAGCATATCTAATCCTTTATCTTAAAACTTTGTAAACTAGTTGAGGTTTTCTAATAATCATAATACTAGGTGAAGAAAATCTTTATCCCCTCTATAACAAAAAATCCTTCCTCATCCTTGAGAAAGAAGGTCATGGTAGCTGTAATATTGGGTGCGGAAAGTGTTTTATTTTATTAGTCCTAAAGTTATTAGGTTTTCCTACGCTAAAGAGGAATACTTATGTTAGGGGCTTAGAAATCCATGTCCTTGATGGAACTGGCTGCTCTCTTTCAATAAGCAGCAATTTTGCTTTGATTGCGGGACTTAATCAGAACCTTAGGCGTGACTCTTAAGAACCTTAGGTGCAACTCCTAGCATCTATCAAAATCCTTCTTCATATTCCATCACAAATCAACATCAGCACAGTTTTAACAGCCCTAAAACAGCATTTAAAAGTCAGATTTGGAACATCCCCTAGGCTGTCCTGCATCACCTCACTGTCTTTTTTTGTTGTTACGTGGCTAATGAAGGGAGCTGCTTCGCCTTTTGCTGTTCCTGCTAGGAACTTTCCTCTTTTATTCATTGACTTCAAACTTCTGTTAATTTGTTATGTTTTGATGGCTTTCAGTTAATTACCCATGCAAGAGCCTGGTTGTTTTGGTCTTTGTTAGTCTCTTAAGAGTGTGAATGGACTAATTAGAGTGGCCATACAGTTTTAATTGCATCATCAATTATTATCATAGTTTTGGTTTATTTTGAGTAATGCGCATTAATCAACTTAATACTGGCAGTGTGACTACCTGCATCCTGATTGAATGACTATCTTTAACGAACATATTTTAGGTTCAGAATTACATTTTTGAACCTTTCAATCATCTGCTTTTCATTCTCTTCAACTATTTTATGATATCCAGTGCCAGTTCCTTTTGGTTTTCTGAGATGGAATTGGAATATCAATACATAAAAGCTTCTCTGTTTTGGCATCACCAGACTATCCAACTATGCTATCCTTGAATAAATTGAAGGCATGGATAATTAAACTGTGAAGTTTCTGCTTGTGGATTTTGAGTTTTATTAGCTTTGGCAATGACATTCGGTGATGTTGAGAAATTATCAATCTTGCACCAACACTGTTTAGTTGTGCCCTCTACTGTTTCAGTTGCGGTTTGGTGTTGAATTATTTAGGGAAACGGTGTGAGTTTTGAGTTTTCAAGCTGCTAATTTTGCAACCATCTCTAAAATGGTCTGCCAATGGCTACTTGGCTTTAAGCTATCCACTTCTGCTCTAAAAACCAATAATGTGATTTCGCTGTGTTCTTGCCCTTTTCTGTTTAATTCATGAAGAGACTGTCGTTCCTTACCTGACCTCATGGCAGTTTGCCTTGCTCAACCTGACCTATCTTACCCTTCTGCCATGTTTTTTAGGTGGCCCGAAAGCAGCATGTGTTGGTTGTGCTGGGTTTGCTGCATTCTCTGTTTTGATAGAGAAGTTCCTAGACAGACATACTTGAGTGGACAAAGTACCCGGCTCCAGTTTTGCAGACCTTAGATCATCTGGATTTGGATTAGAGAACTAGCAGTCTTGCAGCTTGCAGTGAAATTGTAGTTTTTCCTTGCATTCCTTTTCAATCCATTTTAATTTGCCCCCGCAATGAGGCGGAACGACATTGAACATACATACATGTCTCGTATAATCTTTTCATTTTTCCATTTAGCTGATACATCACAATAGAATATCCAGTGTGATCTTATAAATTCCATATCTGTTACAGTTTCTAATAACGAGTGACTAGTGCTCACTTGTCTTGTCTAGACTTGAGAGATTATTCTTCAAGAGCTTGTATTCAACTCTGTCAGTGTGTAGACTTTTGCTGGTTCAACCGATCAAGTATGGGTGCTGTTATCTTTACAACTCTGATTTGAATTGCTAAAATTACCCTTAAAAGAAAATGTAGCAGAGGACTTGGCTTCTCTCCCTTTCAAACTATTAAGCTTTTCATTTCGGTGAAATCACAATGTTTCAAAGCCGCCACCAGTATTCACTGCATCATGCATCAAGATCAGTTCGAAGACGTAAATTAGGTCACCATTCTTCATCACAGTTGGACAAGGCGAAACATAGAATTACAAAAAAGTGTCAGGCGAAGAGTTTTCGGGAACAAAATGTGAATTCGGGGAAAAAAAAGAGATGTTGATTCAAACTAGTAGTGCTTGCTTGATTGGTCTCTGGTGTTTTCTTCTTAGCTCCTTTCAGATATCTGTGCTCTGTGTTGTCAAGTCGAGTTAATACCCTCTTTTTTGTTAACAAAACCAAGTTATTACTTCAAACTCTTTCTTTAATCCAATGGGATTTTGATATTAAAAAAAGAAGAAGCTTTTTCTTTCATTGATTTAGAACTGAACAGAGCAATCTTTAATCAAGGAATTGTAATGTTACTGCTTTGTTCAATATAAAAGAAAAAAAAATCTTTTTATATTTGAGTGGGGAATTTGGGAGTACGTGTTCATACTTTGCAATATATTGACTTGTCAAATAAACTAGATTATAACAGCGTAAATCAAGTATTACAAACAAACAATAAAGTAAAACACATACATCAATCACAAAGTACAACTAGAAAAAATACTAATTCTTAAATAATCCATTATATCAAGAAAATAATGTTGGTAAACAAAATATATTGGTAAATACATTTTACTCAAGTTTAACAATAATTTGATAAATAAAAAAATATTGATAGTGATATAAGTTATGTGCATTGCTAAATATGTTTTATCATGGTAATCCAAGAATTTCCAAAATCTCCATACATATGCAAATGATGAGCCCCAAAGATACTAATTTTTAAATTTATATATTGAATAATCAATTAATTTTTTAATTTTAATAATTTAATTTATTTTTTTAATTAAGATGGCTGGTAGCTTGTATCTAATGATTGGTATATCAAGATAACTAGTATTTGTAAAAAAAAAAATTTATATAGATTTTAGAACTCTTAGATGTTTTGATAAATATCTTTTTAAAAAGAGAAAGTACAATGATATTTTAGAAAGATAGACTCTAAAAATATATATTCTAAAAATATTTAAAATGAAAAAATTGTAAATTTTAAGTTTAAATGATTCATAGTATATTTTTTATCTTATGAGTCTTGTTCTTTTATAAAAGGAAGAGGCTAAAGTATAATTCTATTATTCTAATGTCTTGAATTGTATTTTACTCAAAATAATATATATTGAATTAATATAAAATATTGAGAAATCTATGTAGAGTCCTAAAAAACTTCTTAATGAAATGTTGAAATCAGATAAAGTATTTGAGTTTATTAAAAATAAAAAATAGATCCAAGCATATTCTTTGAATCCAAATATATTTGGCTTGGATATAACAATCCAAGCCTATGTTGATATTGAGGTGTTTAACACTATAAACATATCACACATTGTTAGGCGTGCGCCTAGCATATAAATAAGCTACGATACTCAAGTCTATACACCTTAGATCCAAAATAGTTTTCATGTTTTGGGGTATTTAAAGTTTTTTTTTTTTTGGTAATTTAGAGAGTTTTATGAGCATTTTAAATTTGAATTTATCACAAAGTATATTATAATTGTGAGATTTTACCTTAAATGCCACTTTTTTTAATAACTATAATACTCAAGAACAATCCGGAGAGCACATCTGACGTCCCCAAACCTTGCTTTCTTTTTTTAACTACTAAGAATACAACAGCAGAATCGAACCAAGAAAGAATTTCCCCTTTTTTTTCTTTCTCCCATCACGCTTTCGGGTGATCAACACATGAAAGAAAGACCAACTCTTGCTAACAGTAACCATTTTCATGAAGGGAGTATTGATAATACAATAAAGGTTGTTTATAAAATGTTTTTATTTAAAAATATATTAAAATACTTTTTATTTTTTAAAATTTATTTTTAATATTAACACATCAAAACAATCCAAAACTTTTAAAAAATTATGGTTAACAAAAATAATAATAAATTTCAGCTCAATTCTATTTATGCCACACTACCATATCGGAGCGAATACTTCACACCATTGCCTCATTAATTCAATCATGGGCTAATGTTCATGTTATAGGTTAGACCTACCCAACTACTTTATATCAAACGTCACCTAGAAAGGGAATCAAGCATGGATGTTTAACCCATATAGAAGGTGTGGGTCATTCCATGCATAAGATCAGAGATACGAGGTGTGTCTTTAGTAATACATTATATAATATTTTTTAAAAATATTTTTAATTGAAAATCTATTAAAATAATATTTTATTTTATTTTATTTTTAACATTAATATATTAAAATTATAAAAAAACACCTCAAAATATTAATTTGATGTTTTTTAAAATAAAAAATAATTAAAAAAACTGTACATTATCCAACACATACTAGATTAACTTAAATCTACAAATATTTTTTACTTTAATATTTTTTAGTTTTTAAAAACATGAGTAGATTAAGGTAAGGTTTGTTTTTATAGTGATAAATTATTTTTGAAAAATAATATTTTTTATTTTAAATTATTTTTTAGTATTTTCAAATATATATTAAAATAACATATACGGCTAATAAGACATATTGTTAATTAAGTTGGCAAGGCCGGGTCTTAAAAAAAAACATTGAATCTTTGTCGGATAACAGAAATGGACCGTTTTAACCAGTGGGAGGGATAGCCAACAAAAACTTACAAATTCCATCTGGTTGTCACCGAAAAAAATCTCTTTGCACTGCTCCAGCTTCACATCCAAAAACGTCAACTAGCTCCTTTATCTTCCTCTTCTTCGAATTAAAGCAAACAACAAAGCAGCAAATATCAAAAGCTTTCAGTGATGGTTTCTCGTCTAACAACAACCCTCTCTTTCCTCACTTACCTCTTGATTCTCTTCATCTTCTACAACAATTCTCCCTTCAAATACTGATAAAGTCTTCCTGGCACTGTACTATGAATCTCTATGTCCATACAGCGCTAATTCCATAGTGAGTTACCTTAACAAGCTCGTTGAAGATGACGAGCTTCTCTCAATCGTTAATCTTTACCTCTCTCCTTGGGGTAATGCCAAATTCAGAGGAAACGACACCTTTTTTTGCCAGGTTCTTATTAAAAAAAAAAAAAAACTTTTGAGCTTTTACTTCATTGACTATTATCCTTTTGAAAGACCAAATCTTTTTTATCAGCAAGGAATTGCTAAGCTAATAAAGTTTGTTTCTTTCATGTTTAAATCGCAGCATGGTCCATATGAATGCTTATTGAATACAGTGGAAGTTTGTGCAGTTCATGCCTGGCCTAAATTGGTTAGACTCGTTAGCTTCTTCAAGTGTGTTTTGATTTGGTTTTAATAAGTTCATGTGATAATTAACGCGCCCAGTATTTGTAACTGTGTGTTTCGCTTGTCTTTGTCTTAAAACTGTGATGTTTATGATGCAGGAAGACCATTTTCCTTTTGCTTACTGTGTCGAGAGATTGGTTTATGAGAGGAAGTACCCAGAATGGGAGTCTTGCTTCAAGGAATTGGGTTTGGATCCAAGGGCTGTTTCTGAGTGCTATACTGGTGGTGGATATGGCGATGATGTTATTTTACTGTTAGATTTACTTTGCTTTTGTAGTTGGTTAATTCAAGTCGTGGGAGGGTATTTTCTGAAACCGTTCTCTCTATGAACTAAGAAATGAAGTTACCAAGAACAGATCTCTAAATGTGGTGACTACTCTTAGTTTACAGGAACCAACAGCTGGTTTTTTTAATAGATCATTGAAACGTACTGACTTCGTATCTGGTTGATGAAGCTGATATTGTATATTGCGTATTGCGTATAAACTGAAGGTGTTTTATATAGACACAATGAAGTTAAGGCTTTGATTTCATAACTGTTAGATGATAGGAAGCTCCAATAAAGTGTTGACTGTGATTTGTTATAGATGCTGATTAGGATTAAGCGTTGTTACTGATTATTTGTCTAAACTTCCTATTTTCTGGGTCACTATTTGGGAAAGACCTTTGATTGAAGCAAATGTATTAAGAAGGTAGATTTTGATCTTGTGATTCTTGCTACTGTGAGTTTATCTCCTGAATTGATTTTATGTGGGTATGGAAATCGTTTCTGTTTTCTTTACCCTGCCAGGAATATATTGCCTATAGATTATAGGCCTTCTAAACCCGGAAGCATGGATAAGAGAAGTTTAAATCATGCTCATTAGATATCAGAAGAACAATTATACTGTTTAAAAGAAGGGATAATTGGGCTAGACAGGAAACAGACAGCGAGGCGAAAGTGAACTGGAACAGAAGTACTGAAAATGCTGTGGTGATTTTAATTGCTTTAGAACTCTTTAAAGTTTGTCTGGCAACAGCGAGGAAAGCCTGAAGCAATGCTTACTTGAATCAAATGGTCTTGAGAGAAAAGATCATGCAACTAGAAACCTATAACTCAGTTCTGAAATTTAAGTGTATGGTGGTAATGCCATCTTTGGTGTCTTTCTCCCACCTGTTGCGTGGTTATCTGTATTTCAGTTTGGCCCTCCACCTAAAAGTTCGTTGTCTTATGTTCTGCTGACTTCCGAATGTTTCTTTTCCTCATGTTATTATGGTATTTTTTGGTGGGACAAAAATTGTGATCCATGCATAACTGATTGGATCTATACTTGGTACCTCTGTGCAGCTTGAATTAAAATATGCAGCTGAAACAAATGCCCCTGAGCCTCCACATAATTATGTGCCATGGGTGGTGGTTGATGGGCAGCCACTTTATGAGGTTTGTTCTTTTACCTGTGACCATAAGAAATGGTTATTGATTGTGGACTTCGTATTTTTGCCACCAAGACTTTCTGCGATTTTACATGCAATTTTGCTATTTGTGATGATCTCAACTTATGAACAATTGATGGTTGTTCACAAGTTATTGATTTCTTTCCTTTTCTTTTTCTACTTTTAAAAGATTACTTGGTGGAATTCAGGAATTACTCTGTTTTTTTTTTGGGATTATGAAGACTTCATAACATACCTCTGCAAGGCCTACAAAGACATTGCCACACCCAAAGCTTGCAGCAAACCATCTGGTTATTCCATCCAAAGGCCAAAAGCAAAATCAATCCCTCCAGTTTGCTATAGGGATACCATTATATCAACGCTATTGGAACAGATTAAATCAGCAATATCATTGTGGATGCAGTATAAGGCGATCAGAGCTGCTTCAGCATGCGTGCATCTCAATTCCATATACTTTCCAGTTTGATTGCGTTGCTGTCGGCACGCTATTAATGCTGTCAAGTCAGCAGTCCTCAGCTAAGTGCATGTCTGAAGTTGCCACCCCCCTTTCTCGCCTGAAAACAATTGATGTTGTCATTTACTACCAGATAACGTTGTTTTGTGATTGCGGGTTGGGGTGCTGTTAGATAATATTTTGTCTGTATATATTTATCAATTCAGCAACAAGTATGTGTCTCGATGAATACTTGTAGCCTGTATTGTGCTTGATAATAGGCGGTCCTGTGGTTTGTTGCAGTGATCTAATATGACACCTTGATAGAGATGCACCCACTTGAGCAGAACAGTGGATAGCTGATGCTAAGAATGGTACTGATAGACTAGATGACCTGCACGGCATCCATCAGGTGGAGATGTATCCACCTGAGTGGGATGGTCCAGCGGTTTAGTTTTCGTCCTAAGGATCCTATCCTCCGCTAGCAAGACTCGGCTGTCACTGCTATGGAGGACAGATTAATTTAAAACTGAGCACCTTTACCTAATGACCTGGGTGTTCCATCACACCTCAATCATGCTAGAGCTAAATTATACCTGAAGCAATTATCAGCTAAACTATTTAATCTCCTAGAATATTAGCGAGGTTTTAAAAATTAGGGAAGCAAAGAGAGCGTTATCAATAATACATGTGGGCAAATGTCTCAAAAGGGTTGGACAGCTGGAATCACAAAGGCTACTGAATACTAAAATGAATATTCTGAGTAATTTAAGGGACGCAGCTCTTTCCCCACCATGTATGTCGTCTATTAGAGGGCCATGTGGGCCCCGTTATGTTTTTATTATCAATGTATATTGTTTAGGCCACACGGAAGGCCAGTCGATATGTCCGAGTGGTTAAGGAGACAGACTCGAAATCTGTTGGGCTTTGCCTGCGCAGGTTCGAATCCTGCTGTCGACGGGTTTTTCAACTTTTAATTAATGGTTGATTTTAAAATTTTTTTATTAATCTATTAAAATAATATTTTTATATTTTATACATAAATACATAAAAAAATAATAATATAAAAAAAATTATTTTTAAAAAAAATCTGTGAATTAAGTAAACAAAACACCCTAAATTTTTTTATTTACAGATAACAAAGTTGTCCCTCTTTTTTTTTTTTATTATCTGAAATGTAAATATTATCTTTTATAGATAAATCAATATGTTATATTAATTGCTTGAGCCAACCCTTAACCTTAAAAAACAGCGATATTAAGTGCTTAACAACTAGATCAAAAGTGTGATTCTTGCACCTAATTGAGAAAACATTGAGTCTAATTATTGATCTCAATAATTTATTTATTTAATTTAATATCTATGGTTACAAGACATTTGTTCAATTTAATGCTCAGTTTATTTATTTAGAAGAGATAATATAGTATATCTATTGCATGCTAATTAACATGTTTTAAATTTGACAAAGTAAGAATAAAAATATATATAATGATCTTAGAACAACAATATTTGACTTTCAATTAAGAAAAAAATAATTATATTCTTGTTATAATTACCATGTCTATTTTTTACTGGGGTATACAAATAAAACATTGTTTTTTTAACTAGATTATGAGAAAAGATATTACCATCGATAATTATATAATTTAATATATAATTATGTTTTTTATATATTCTTACTATAATTAATATTTTTATATTTTATCAAATATAAGAAAATATTTTATTGCAAAATATATCATATATATTACAATTAATATATAAATAAAGCATTGAGATCAATAATAGGGTACAACAATTGTTTTTTTTTTTTTTAAGAGTTAAGGGGTCGCCGGCAACAGTTGTCTTCGATATTGTATGTAGTTTTAAACTGGAATAAAGCTAGACTCATCAACAGCTAAGGCTTGACTTCTATGAAATCAAAATTATGCATGCGATTACAAATTATATAATTATTATAGTCGCTAACATGCTGGAAATACCCACACCACTATTGCTCATCGAAATCATATTATCTCGTGACTACAAATTAACAATATTATTATAGGTAATGATGAGATATGATATTTGAAAGTTTTAGTGACGAAGAGTGTGTTTAGGATGGTAATGTAAATTGTTTAAAAAAATTGTTTAAATAATTTTTTTATATTTTGAGATTATTTTAATGTATTGATGTGAAAATAATTTTTAAAAAATAAATAAATATTTATTTTAATTTATTTTTAAATAAAAATATATTTTAAACTTTCATCACAATCACCACCGTCACCACAGTTTCAGATACAACCGAAATAATAATATTAACGGTGGAGCCAGTCCAATAAAAGTTCAAAAGTCCTTTCCCGGCAAGGCAGACCGCTCAAAGGGTACTCTCATATGGACATGGTCCCACCCAAGCCTATCAATACAGAGATTTTCATGTCCCCCAGTGGATTCACATTTGGATCTTCCTCTCTCAAGTCTAGCACGACCCAGAAGAGGTGAAGGCAATTTCGAAGCTGGAAAATGATAGATGGCGGTGGGTGTGGGTGTGGCCGTGGCTGTGGGCTCATATTCTTTCGGAGGAAGGGTTTCGATACGAAAGCGAGAGGAGAAAAAGACCACCAGGCACCGTTTGTCAGTAAATTTTACCATCCAGATATCATGTCGGCGACCAAAACTACAGATTGTCAAACTATACAGGACCCACCATATTGAGCACATCAAAGACAGAGAGAAAAAACAGTGATGTCTAGGCATTGTTCTTCTCCCTCGGTCCTCTGTTTTTACCAAAACCACCTTCTCTCTCCACTTCCGGGGGCCACCGACTGTTTCTTACTCTCACTCTCTGGCCAGTGAAAAACCCTAGTCAATCGATTCCTGAGATTTAAAGAGTTCATGGCAAAAAGAAAAACAATTCAAACTGGTTGCACTGCGGAGCGAAACAATTCAAATAGCTAGGTTGCACTGCTCGCAGCTTATACGAAATAGTTCCATACTGCTTGTTTTTCCTTCGATATTTTATAGCATAGAAATGCCCCATGGACAGCGAGTCTTAATAAGTCCTTTCATCTCTTTACTGTATAAAAAATCATATCCAGAGAAGCAATTTTAATTGAAATCATTTAAAAATTATACCGTAATTTAGAATGGAAAAATACGGTTTAAATATTATATACATAAACTCGTTACACTGTAAATCATACTTTAGATATAAAATATTTATACTATAAATAACATTATAGATATCAAGAAGGCTAAGAAGACATTATCTTTTTTATTTTTTAATTATATAAAAAATTATTAGGTTAGACAAGGCCACAAGCCCAATGCTATCGAATTTAACTTGATAACCAAAGTCAATATTATTAGAATCATTGTCTTTTTTATTTTTTATTCAAAAAATTATAGGGTTTAACTTGATCACCAAACATAATGATATTGAGTTTGATTTAGTAAATAAACTTAAAAATATCGAAGGTGTTATCTTTTTTGTTTTTTATTCCAAAAGTTGTCAAGTTTAGCTTGGCTATCAGATCCAATAATATTGAATTCAGCTTATATGATATTGGGTCCAGTTTAGTTGCTAGACCTAATATTATTATAAAATTATCTATAAATTACAAAATAGAGAGGCTTCTTTATCTTTTTAATTTTATAAACAGTTAAATTACATAATTATCCTGAATTAAAAAAAATAAGGTTGGTTTCAAGGGTGTTTTAGTCTTTTCTTTCTATTTTTTTTTTATTTTTTACATTTAGTTAAGGGCTTCTTCTATTTTGATTAGCTGATGACATATTTATGCGTGACAACCTTCACATTATTTAGGCGGCTTTTGCAAGGCCATTCAATTACCAAAATCTTTTATTCATGGCGATGATGGGAGCAACCAATCATTTTGTTTCTAGCAACGTGGCTTGTGCTCACGATGGAGATCCAGTTAAGTTGTGATGAAGTTTTTTTTTATTATTTTAATAATTATTTATTTTGATTTTGAAGCTTTTTAAAGTTTAACTTCTTCTACTTTTCAATTTCATTATTGGATATTTCATTTCATTTTATTTTTATTTTCAATTTAGTCCTATTAATTTCGATTGCTCTTCAATGTTTTATATACTTTTTCTGATTATTTTTTTAATTTTGTCCATTATTATTTTATTGCATTTGTTTATTCAATCTAATTTTGGTCTTTATTATTTTGATTGATATTTTTTTTATCCTTTTCTTGATTTATCTTTTTATTTGATGTTGTCTCTTTACTTTTTTTTTTTAATTTTTCATTCAATTTTGATCCTCATTCTTTTTATTATGTTTTTTTTTTATTTTGTTTTCTAATTTAGCCTTTAATTATTTTATTTCATTTTATTTATATACTGTATTTGATCCATATTGTTTGAGTTTTAAATTGTTCTATAATTAGAAATTTTACTTTGTTATTTTTTCACGATTGCCTTCCTATAAGGTAATCCATGTCTCATGATTTGGTCTTGATTAAATCTGACCTTTTTTTAAGGTTTTTTATTAAAATTAATGTTTTTTTTTTCAAATTTATTATTTGATATTGGTTATTAGACCCATGACTTCATTGTTTGTTCTATTTTTCTATTGTTGAATTATCCCGATTTCATATTCCAAATAATAGGTTAGTCAAGTTAACTAAAGTTGACTTGGATTTTTTTCTTATATTTTTTTATGAGATTGATTTTTTTTTAATTTTATTATTTCATATTAAATTATTGACCTTTGTGATTTTTTTTTATTTTAGTTTGGTTATCTTGAGTACATGTTAGTCAAGTTTAGCTAGAATTAGTCAAGTTAAATCATTTTGACTATAGTTTCTTTCCCTCGACTTTTTTTTATGATATTGATCTTTTTTTTTTAACTTTTACATTAAAATTTTCTTTGTATTAGGTTATCGTAAAAGAGAGGAAGTAAACTTAACTAGATTAGGTTAGGTTGTTTTTTTTATTTTTTATTTATTTATTGAAATTGATTTTTTATATTTAATTTTTCTTTTGAAAGTCTATTTTTATTTTTATTTCAATCTCTCAAGATATGGGTTAAGTAAGTGGTTGGTGTTGATTTAAGTTTTTTTCCTTGACATTATATTTTTTAAAATTATTATTTTAATTTTATTTTTTAGTATTTGGTTATTAGGTTTTTAACTTTGAATTTTTTTTGTAATTATTTTAATATTATATCTCAAGTTGCATTTTAGTAAAGTTAATCTAAAATGGTTGGAATTGTCATCACCATTTCTATGTTAAGAAAAATTTTACTATAAAAACATACATCCTATCTAATTTTATCTGCGAGTACGAGACGTCACCAATGATTGTGATAACAGTTAACATCTTAAGCTAACAGCCAGTCCCTCCTTAGCTTGGGCCACATTTATTTTTCTACATTTCTTTTATTTTCTAATATAAATGCCTAATTGGAACATGCAAGTTCCAAACTATTATTATTATTATTATTATTAAATGATATATTTTGTTTTTATTTAAGT
This sequence comes from Populus euphratica, assembly GCF_000495115.2. NCBI lineage: Eukaryota > Viridiplantae > Streptophyta > Magnoliopsida > Malpighiales > Salicaceae > Populus > Populus euphratica. The sequence continues at coordinate 760,862 of NW_011499865.1, forward strand.
TGCAATTGAATTGTTTTGTTTAACTGATACAAATTTTAATTATATGTAATTTTATTTTTTTATTAAAAGACTAATAAATTACTGAATAGATGATGGTGTTTGAGAACGTGATAACGATTGTTTTTTATAGTATTTTTTATTTTAAAGTATTTTAAAAATTAATTTGATATAGGACATCAAAATGATATGAAAATAATAAAAAATATTTTTTAAAAAAATAATAAAAATTTAATTTTTTTAAATATTTTCAAAACGCATTGTATGTGAAAAATATATCACTTGTACTTTTTTTATTCTCGATTCAATCAAGCAACATTTCGCATTGAACTTGCACATAAATTTTGTGACTAAATCAGCACATCACAAAATTTTAAATTTTTATTTCAAAACTAATTTATTCATATGGAGGGTTTGAAGTTTCCGTGGATCCACCACAAACGATTTTTTCTCTAGGCTTAACCTGAATCGCATCCCTCTCTGCTTCTCCGCTCTAAAAAAAAAGAGAGGGTGGATGATTAAGATCATGCTCCATGAAAGGTCTACATTTTCTTTTGACCTGGAAGCATTAACTGATCCAAGTTACCAGCGCTATTTGGCTATTAATACTGGAACATGACATTCCATGCATGAGAAAACCCTAAGTCTTTGCCTTCTTTTACCACGTTGAGTCTTTTTGAGGATATGAACTCATCTCATGCTTAGTCACGAGTGAAGCCTAATTTATTATAAATATAATAAGAAACTAGGTTTAATATAGTTGGATTCAGTCATGAACTGCTGAAATCAAATTACCTTATATCTAACAATTTATTCAATTTAATTAAGCCTATAACTTAAAGCCATAAATTTTTATATCTTCTTAAAAACATAATTATAACATCCAAACATTATTTTTTACATAAAAAAATAATTCAGCTAGATGGAAAAGCGTGGACATCAAGCCTAATTGCGACACTACCTGGAAAGAGCACGTTGGTGCCACGATGGGCCACCAGTACTGCAGTTTGAAAATGGTTGATTCCTCGTTTTGGATTTGTCCAACTAACTATTTCCGACCAAATTTCCAAGGTGGATCCAGCACACTACTCAATCGATGCCTTCGTTGCTTGATATGTTTCTCTCAGCATCCCGTCATGTCGTTTGCACTCTATATGTATGGAACTAGACAGGATTTAAACTAGAATGGAAATTGTAAATGTTGTTTTTGAACAGTCTCTGTTGCTGTATCACGGACATTGCTAAAAAAGCAATCCCAATCTCACCATATGACCATCGCGTTTATGATCATCTATCATGTTAGAAGGGCAGGAAAGATGGTCTGGACCCTTGGAAAACTGGGCTCCGAACATCCACACGTGTGACCTGTATATTACTCTCAAAACCAAAATAAACCACAACTGTAAATACATGGTGCATCGCCTCACTTAAGGGCGACTGCTTTGTCCATTATTTTTGTGCCTCCGAGTAGAGGGCGTGTGGTGCGTCCTTTGGTTGCAAATATTAAGTAATAATATATTCCTCACAGCAATGCATACGTCAATATTAAGACTGGCTGTGGTGTGAGACAAAACTAATCGATATAGGGTGTTTTAGGCTTTTAGTCTTAGCAAATCGACCCCAACCCAAGCCCGCACTTCCCCTGCTCCTCTATTACTCCTTAAATGAGGTACTCCTTTGGAAGATACATTTTCTATACGAGGAGAACGGCATTGATGAATTACACTTTCTTTGAAATTTGTCCCCGGGAATCCACAGTAGCGATGAAATGTACAGAGTACTGTCCTCTTGTTTTTTTTTTTTTTTGTAGTTATATGTCTTGGCAGGAATAATGGATCAAACTAGAAGAAGAAGCGATGTGTTAAAGCAGGGACACATCTATCTTTTGACTTCTTAAGGACTCGATTCGGTTGAAGTTACAGAGCAACAGAAAGAAAAAATAAAGTATTGTAATCAAAATGATTTGATTCTACCAAAAAGACAGAAAGCGGAGGAAAAGTTCTGCTGCTATAGTAATAGTATCAATAAAAGAAAATGAAAACCAGGAAAGGAAGAATAATACAGGGAAAAAAAAACAGTATATTATACTAGATTTTATCGGATAGGGGAAGAAATGGGGTTTGTTTGCGGGTCTGTGGTAATAATAAACAAAATATATAGAATACCATATGGTATATATAGTAAGATATGCATTAATTAATGATATAACAATGGAATGGTGGAACCTAAAGGTTGGCTCCTGGTCATTTTCACACTGAGGTAGTGGTTACCAAAATAAAATAAGAGCAGCAATCACAAGGACTACTCTTATTCCATTTCATTGATAAATGCTTGTAGCTTTAGCCTATTATCTCTTCTTCTTTTTTTTCTTTTTTTTGGTGTAGCTGTGGTTATCATAGGAAAGAGATGTTGTTTACATCGGGATCCGGAGAAGGATAGAAACGAGTACTCCCTTAAGAAAAGCCCGGAACCAGAGACCTTAAAAATCTCTGGAAAAAAAATCTGAGATCACGATGGATTGCTAGATAGCATAGTGAAGAAAGCACCTGAAACTGTAAGTACAAAATGGGGTGTAAATTAGCAGTGCACGTGCGCATCACCATAGAAACATTACCCCATGGTGGGGAGCCCGAGCCGGGACCATGAAGCCACAGAGGTTGCTAGGGAATTAAAAGATCGGGTAAAAACTGATGTTGCCCTTCTTGCCAACATGCCCACAACCTCCCAAAATTCGAGTAGTTTGATGTTAGCTAGAAACAAATCACAAAACACAGTGCAGCTATACAAAACAAAGAAAATAAGATAGGAACAAAGAATCTATAATAGGTAATTATATTAATATTAACCAATAGCAATCAGTAGAGTAATCAAATTGTTTAAGCAGAATAGTTTAATTAAGATATAATGGTCAATCTTATCAACAAGTGAGGAAGGAGGGAGAGATAATTATGATCTTAATAAGCAATAAGATACCATGGAATTCTTTCTCTTGCATTTTCTTCCTCGCAATAAATTTCTTATTAACAGGTCAAAACAAGAAAGAACCTCGAACTGAAATAGAAACTGAAACTGAATAACGCGGTCGTAATTAAGACATATTGGTCTGTTTCCTAGAGAGTAGATAGTCCAAGTGAGTTAGACTAGCTAGCTAGCTAGGTACTTTTGGTTCCAGAAAAACAAGGGTTTTAGGCCTCTTCATTCTTGCTGAACGGTACCTTCCGTTCTTTCTTCAAATACGGCCAAGAAGGAGAATAGAAACATGCCCACACTAAGGATTTATAATTCTCAACCAACCTCATTCTCTATGTAGTAGCAAATTTTCAAATAATTGAATTATTGATCAGTCACTATAATAATCTCACAAGTAAATACTACAATGCTGAGATAATTTAGTACTAGCTATAGCTTCCATTGAAGAAGCAGCATAGGAAGAAGAACTGATTTTTTTAAACTAGATTTCTAGCTATATTTTGCTCAATGGCTCGACAGTCGACCCGTTTATAAAATCGTCAGAGATCATAAATAACTCTTAATAATCACTATTAAGATAGGACATTGAAATTAGAAGAGAGAAATTACACTATACGGTAGTTGTAGCAGCGGCCGCAGCAGCACTTGTAGCGGCGGCACTACTATCGCCACCAACACCACCACTTCCTTCTCCACCGCCACTATTAGAGCCACCAGCAGCTGCCTCCACCGACACACTCGCTGCGGCAACACCAACATTAGGCCTTTTTCGCTTCTTCTTCTCATGAGGAATCCCTCTGGCTTTAGCTTGACCTTCTCGAACTTCCCTCAAATAAATCCTAACAGCTCTAGCCCCAAAAGGGTTTGATTCTGGCAGTCCACCGTTTTCTTCATAAGCAGCTCTAAGCCGTCCGATTAGCGCATCAAGACTACCCCAAGCCTGCTTTAGTGGACAAGAACAAGATGCTGGCGGGTTCGGGTGCCCAAAATAAGGACAACCCGTTATGTGGACTTTAGTCTTACCAAATTGATCCAAGTACTTCAAGAACTCAATCACATGTGCACCACTGCAACGAGCTAGGGTTAAAGGTGGCTTGTGGTTCTTTAAGTACCCTAAGAAAGTGTTCCAGTCTCTCCTCTTCTGTGACTCGTATCTACTTGGTGGTGCTGGCAGTGATGAACCATCCGGTTGCTGTTGTAGCTGCGATGCTGAAGACGATCCTCCTGTTGCTGCTGACGGACAAGGTTCTCCACTATTCGGGTCGGATGCAGTGGCTCCTCCAGATGTCGAGTCCATGAGAGTGATTATTGGTAGTATTAATTTTTGCCAATTATTTGACCGAGTAATCAGAAGGGTTCTTACCTTGAAAACTTCCTACGGCACGGTTTTTTATTGGGCTGAAAAGAGTGTAGTAGCGATAGTAGTACAAGTTGGTGTTACGTTTCTTGTCAAAAAGAGAGGAGGGTTCTTGTCAAAAAGAGAGGAGGGGTGCTGAGTTATTGTTATTGTATGAGTTAGTGAATATATTTTCACGGGAAATAGATTGCGTGCTGAGTTTCTTTATTCGTGAGAATGAGAGGGTTTTCAGGAAGAAGAAGGCAGAGAGAGGAGAGAGAGTTTGTGTTTGTGTTTGATGATGGGACTTAAAAAGAGAAGAACAAATGAATGAGACTCTTCTTACTTGGGGAGATATAGAGTAGGAATAGATAGAGAGAGAGAGAGAGTAAAAATAAAAATAAAAATAAGTTAAAAAAAGAAAGAAAGAAAGGAAATACTGTGAGAGAAAAATAAAAAAGAGAATAAATAAGTATAGAGAGAGTTATGGAGCTACGGTGGTGGTCTTTTGAGGATTTTATTCACAATTTCACATGGTGGCCCAGTAGACAAGACATGTTTACTACTCGCCACGGCGGCCCCTCCACCCTCCCTCCCTCCTTCCTTTCTCTCTCTCTCTCTACGAGCAGTATTTCAATTCTTTTATACTAAATATATAACACGAGTCACGTGCTAATCAGGTCCGTGGAGCTTACATGTACACCGACGGACCCACAACGCAACGTGACTGTAGGGGACTAAACTGGAAGAGAGAGCGTGGTGGCCACCATAGCTGTAAGGAGCGTTGATTTGGTTGTTGTAAGGTAGTGGTGGATCGGATGGGGCAATTAATGAGATCTCATAAAGGTCAGGCGAATATTTCTGGAGGCCGAGGCAGCGTTCCAGCACTTGTCACGGTGGAATGTAGACGACTGCTGCGTTGGATTTTGAATTCTGTTTTGTTTCCTCCACCTCAAAATGGAAATCTTGCTTCGACATCCAGAAATTCTTGTCATTAATTAATGATTAATTTACCCTTTCAATCTATTGAATAGTGTGCTATTCACTGATTTTGATAAAAGTGAGTGTTAGTGGCCCTCCTAGAATACTGTCTGTGTCTTCCTTTTCTCGCATTCCAACAGAGTTCCCAGGATTTATATATATATATATATATATATAATAGTGATTACCTTTTAAACTATTTTTTATTTATAAATATATTAAAATAATTATTTTAAAAAAAATTATTTTTAATATCAACACATAAAAATAATCTAAAAATAAAAAAAATATTAATTTAAAATAAAAAATAAAATAAAATTTAAATTTTTAAAAATATTTCTAAAACATAAAAATAATAAACTTAAGTTTGTTATTCTAAATTCATGTTCGCGGTATTTCAGATGATTATTTTTATAATACATACGATGATTTTTATTTTAAAATTAAGGAATTCTGGTATTAATTTTAATATTAGAGTTTATTCTTCAATGTAGTAGATATTATTTTATAAAATATTTTTTATTTTAAATTATATTAAAAAATTATTTTTAATATCAATATATCAAAACAATTTAAAAATAAAAAATAATAATTTAAAATAAAAAAATCTAAATTAAAATAAAAAAAATATTTTAATCGTAGCCCAGTGTTGGTATTATGATTAATTACACTCAATAAATTCAAGCCCCTCGTTAAAAAAAAAAAAAAACGAGCTACATTTCACTGGATTTTAATGGAGTTTCACATGAATGTAACGCAGTAATATAATTTCCAACAAGATTAACATAAATACGGTTCAATTTATAAAACAGTGGCAGTTATGAAATATATTTACCATAGCATTTTTTTTAAATACAAATACTGGGAAATGCAATTAAATATCAATTTTGCTGTACCGGCAAGAGTACTTAAACTACACACTCCAGTGTTATGAGAGTGCTCAATTAATTTGACTAATAATCGTCGAACAATACTCTTTGAATTTACTCGAGATGAGCCCTTTTTTTTGTCAATTGTTGATGGAAAAGAAAAGGGAATTGATGCTGTTAAAAAATAAGCCATGCCTTCGAACTCTATAAACAAGTAAAAGTATGTGATTAGATCCGTATGCTATCCTTATAACGTCGAACCAATTGTTTTTTTAAAAAAATTAATTAAACCCTTTGCATACTCATTTCAACCAAAATATTTAAATAAACAATGTTATTAAATATATTTGGCTTATAAGTAAACTCAAAATCCTGTAAATTCGGGATCCGATCCATGCAAGTCTTCAAATTACTTGTTTATATTAGTCAAAATCTAATTTGATTTTTAAAATAATAATAATAATATGGCTATAGCATTTTAAAAAATAAATTCTTAAAATAATAATATATTAAATTAATGTTAATTAACCATCAAATCTGAACCAAGGATACGTGTATATCTCATGTGTTGAATTCGAAACTGTCATGTTGAGAGCTCTGAATGTTGGATTTTCACTCGAGAACATCGGATTCTGTCTCTTTCGAAACTTCTTTAGATAGTTTATTAATTTTCTTGCCTCTTGAATTTTCTCGGCATGATTGCACAAATTGTTTCATGACGTACGTGAGTGAACTTTTTTGCACGAGTTTCCATTTCTTTACGTATTTGTCTGTGTTTCAAAATGATTTGTAAATGAAAAGGTTTTATTTTTCACTTGAATTGAATTAAAGCTTTTAAAAAAATAACTATAAAAATACTTTTTTATTTGTTTATCAAGAAATAAAAAATTTTTTTTGATGTGATTTGACTAACCAAGCTATAAAAATACTTTTTTATTTGTTTATCATAATTTTAAAATCTGATTTAATTTAAAATTCAACTATCGAAAAGTAAAATCAGACTAGATTGAAAAGAAATAAAAATTTTTTTTTGATGTGATTTGACTAACCAGATTAATCCGGTAAAATCTAATTAAAAACTTTATTATAACTCGTTAATTTTTATTTTTTTTATTAAAATGATGTTATTTTATTTTTTCTATTAAAATAATGTTATTTTAATTTTTTTAAAAATTAACCAGAATAATCCAGTTACCTAATTAAAACCCAAAACCCTGATTTTGGACAGAGTCGGCCATTAAACCGGGTCTAAAAACTATCCTCCTAACACCTACCTTGTATCAATACAAGGATATATAATCTTTTACAAATGCTGAGGTAAATTAATTTCGTTTTTTTCTTTGCCGGAAGGAAAATGCTCAAATTCAAGATCAGCCATTGATTCACAAGGCTCCCGAGCTACACAAATTAATTCTTGAATGCAATACATAACTCTTTTCCTTCTGAAAAATAACGTATTTCGGTTTCAATCAATTGTTTAAAAATTCAATCAATTGTTCGATGATAGCACTGTCTTATTCATGTAGACAGATCACAAATGCTCGGTTTCTGCCCCGTGCACGAAATCGATTGAAAGAAGACACGAGAGGGGAAGGGCCCGTGGCATCCCATATCTGGGATTTCTTGCTTCGTCTAATATTTGTCTTTTATGCCATGGACCTGGCAGACACGATCTCTTGAAATGATTCTAGAAACCAAAGGGATTTGTTATCTCCTAATAATCTCCACCACGGCTACCCATCTAAATATAGAAAACCATCTGTCCCTAACCTTCTAGCTACAACCTACAATCTACATGGTCTAAATTGATACAAAAAAAAATCCCACATTTCTCATTCGTGAGCGTCACGGTGAAGTTAGCTAGAGGAAGAGGGAGCCAATGTCTTTGCGTGGGGATCTTGCCATGCGTGCTTGACACACACACACTCTCTCTCCTCTCCTGTGTATATTTTTGCATAAATTAAGTAACCATCCTCTCAGTTATTAGACCAGCATCCTGTTGTTTTCCTACGAGTTTTGCGTCTGAGTTGTGTGGATTCGGAAACTGACTAGGCAGAGTGGGGGGTCCAAAAATTTGAGAATTTATAGCCTTCTATGCACGCCCTTGGGCCCTGGCATCAGTTTTACAGCCTCGATTGCTTAGCCAGGAAAATGAAAGCCAGATAGATCGGTCCTTGTACATTACGTATCATGGTTCTTATGCTTCCACGATATGTCAAAAAATATTATATATAGCTTGTACGTTCCACAGGCAGTATTTTTTTAATACATAAATGAATAATAATTCAGACTTCAGAGTTAAATCTTACATAGATATATATAACTGATCACCACGACGTGATTATTAGTTAAAACCAAGATTATAGATCCAGATAATGAGCCACGAGGATGCAGGCAGTAGATATCTTTCAAACCATAAAAGCAGAGTGTTATTAGGGTATCAAAGTACAAGATAGGAGTAGTTTTTCAAGCTATGTAGACAAAATGTTAAATGTCATCTCCCAAAATAAAAGTTGAATCAATGGTCTTGCAAAACCACTCTCACGGATTGTCAGCATGCAGAATGGTCTTGAATCTCAAGACTATATTATTTTCAATAAAAAAAAAGAAAAAAGAAATTTCTTCAAGTATATTTAAAATGTATAATGGGCCCAAAGCCGACAAATTCCAAGTCTAAAAAGGATGACCAAAACCCACAGGGCCTCGTTAAATCTTTTGTTTTTTGTCCTAAATGAAGGGCCTAATTAAACTCAAAATAAAGAGACAATAACAACGAAAATAATGATCTTGGGGGAAGCATATGTCATTGTAGCGTTCTTGTAGCTATGCTACAGAGTTTGATCATTTCACAGCAAGGACATAGGAGTGTGTGAGAGAGTAGGCAGATCACCGAAAACCAAAAGGGGAGAAAACAGCATTTTCTGCACCCATCATGTGGCTTAAAACCATCCAGAACGCCAGATGATCGAAGCAATCGCAACGAAACGAAGGCATTTCACGATATTAATGGGAGCTCGTTTGACAAGAGACTGCTTAGGATTCTGAATGATGTTTCACAAGTTGGGCTTTTTGGTTATTATAATATGATTCTGAGGTACGAATCCATTTTCAATCAACTTGATTCAAGACGTCCACAGTGGCTCAGTGCATGATTCCCGTGATACATTGTCGAGAATGAAATTGCTCATAATTCCTTGCCCTCCGTGATTATATTCCATTTTTTGGTCTGGTAGTAATATCCATGTGTTAGTCTTTTGTTTTTGTTTTTATGTGGGTAGGATTGGCTCACATTATATATATATATATAAAGGATATGATTTCTTTAATTTATTTTAATTATTTTAATTATTTTTTTCAATTTATCCTTGATTTCTTTAATTTATTTTAATTATTTTTTTTAATTTATCTTTCAATGTTTTCTTGGTTTTGAATTTATCTTCATGAATTGTTTTAAATTGTTTTCTATAAAGTTATCACAGTCTCAAATAAATATTTTGATATTTTATATATATTTGATTTTAGAAATATCTATTTTGTTATTGTATATTTGAGTAAAAAATAATTTTTAAAAATTAAATTAAATATAATAAAATTTATCACTTAAATCATGAATTTGATAAATTAAGCTATGAAAATTAGATCAATTTAATATGTTCATATCTTACTATTAAAAAAGAATATCATATTAAGTGGTTTTTTAAAGTTAAACCATGTTTTTAACTAATTGCTCAAATCATTTTTAAATTTTTTAAATTAATTGGGTTATATTAGAGTAACTTTTACCTATTTAATTTTAAATTTTAATCAAAAGAATTAGATAAAACAATTTCAAAATTAACCTGTTAAACAAGGTTTAATAAATAATGTTAAATACTTCTTTATTATTTAAATAAGTTTTTTTGGTTTGAGTCCCAACATAGTGCTGCCATGTAAACTAACATAATTATAGAAAGATATTCTGATGATTCTTTCAAAAATAAATAAATAGTGTAACAGAGCACCCTCAACGCTATATATATATATAGCTTTAAGTTCATGTAACCTATTGTCATTTCTATGGTTGTTTAAAAAACTGAGTATATGTAATATTTATATTAATCGGCCTAACCTCCCTTACCTGACCTGACCTGTTGAAGTTCATTAATATAGATATTATAAATAATAATATGTAAAAAACCAAATAAATTGATATTATAAGTCAAATACAAGTTGAGATTTTAAAAAATTATTTAACCCACGTACACTTATCCTATTTAATTAGTGAATAACCCCAATATTCAATATAAATATTTTTTTGTCATTCTATCTTTTTAGTTTTTTTTTTATATATATTTTTAATATTTAACGCTGACTATATTTTTAGCTATTGTAAAAATATTGAAATATCAATTATAATTAAAGATAAATAATTATATGCTTTTGAGAGTTTTTTTTTGTTAGAATTGTCAATGAATTAGAGAATTTATGTATTCAACATGTAGATATTTATAATATTAATAAAATAGTAGCTTAACCGGTGATATTTATATATATATATATATATATATATAATAGTTTAAATTGATATTCAATCTACTCGGGTCTAAATTATTTTTAAATAGATTATGTTTATAATTTATTTAAAATTAAAAATTAAATTAGATATAATTATGTAATCTTTTACTAGAAAAGTTATATGGGATTTGGGTTTGAAAACATACTTACACTGGATTCATGTAAAAATGTTTTGTGAGATTCCTTTCCTATCAATAATAATTTGTATCTTGATAGTGCTGAAAAGTCATAACTTTTATATATTATCTATAATCTAAATCATTTGAAAAAAAATATTGTGAAAGTTATATAAAATTTAAAGCATATGGGTGAAGATTTAAAGCATATGGATGAAGATTATGCAACCGTATTGTTTACTCTCTTATATTTTATTATAGATAATATTAATTATTATTATTTAAAATTTTTTATTATAAATTTAAAAAAAATATATGAAATGAACACTATGCAGCCGCATTATTTACCCTCTCATGTTTTACAGTATTTAAAAAAAATATATGAAATGAACACTTATGTTTTACTATAGATATCATTGTTTATTCTTTTTTAGGTTTGCTATAAATTTAAAAGAAAAAAAATATTAAACTAGGTTGGATTCATGGTTCGTGTGTACCTCACAAGTTTTATTATGGATAACAATGTTTTTTTAAAAAAAATATATTTTTTTTTATGTTTCTATAATTTTTAAATTAATCTTAATCTTAATCTTATTTTTATTTATATTTAGATTGATATGTCTTTTTTTATGTTATTTAGAAAGCCCATTTTGCATTGTTTTAAAATACAAAAACTTGTTAAAAAATTCTATATACAAATTTTGTTTTGTTAAAAAAAATATATATTTGACCTGTGATATAAATATCTAGTAGATATTTATTATATGTGATATTTTTTTTGATGTGACAACTAACAAGTCTTGATAGACTGCTGTTAAAGGACGTTTTATTATTAGAAAAAATAGATTTAGATATTCGAGTAAATGTTTTAACCCTTATCAAAAGTAAAACTGATTATTTTTATAGTTGAAATTAAGGTTTGTACATAGAATTCTTGAAAAAAAAACTAGAAAATTAAGAAAAAATATTTTTTATAGTTAAATTTTATATATAAATAAATTGTATCCAATCCCAATATTAATTTTAACCTCAAAAACATACATTGTATTGTTATTTAATTGTCACTATCTTGATTTGAGGGTCAAAAAAATAATAAAAACATTTTTTTTCATTTAATGGCATCAATGTCATTTTACTATACAATTAAAAAGTAAAATAATCATCTTGTGGTCGATTAATTTTAAAATGCCAAAATAATTCTATTACAAAAATAATTTTACCCTCAACCATTATCCTGTCATTTTTCTTTTAAAGCACAATATAATAAAAATAATATTCCCATGCAAAATATTTGTATCTAGAGGAACAATGTTTTGACCATCCCTTCAGTGTTTATTTATTTATTTATTTCTTTCTTTAATTTTATTTCATGGAGTCCTGTCTCAAAAGCTACAAGCTCTTGTATCTCTTTTATTCGTTGCCTCACATGTTAAAAAGCAATATACGTTATCGTTTTAAAAAAAAGGATGAAGACGATTTGTTTGCACATACTCCACGGTAATAACGTTACAGATTTTTTTTTTTCAATTAGCATAATAAATTAAAGATATTCACCATAATATATCTTGTCATAATTCTAAATTGCAATAATTTACCCTATTAATTACAAAGTTAAATTTCAGTTTCTCTTCTTTTCCTCCGAGTTTTAACTTGTCGTATTTAAAAATATACAATTTATTTAATATCATGTTTTTTTTATATATTTAATTTTAAAACTGTGATAAATATAAATTATATTATTTTACCCAAAAACATTTACAACTATATTATTTCACTAAAAATTTAAATTTTCTATGCTAGCAACAGAAAAAAGAAAGAAAAAGAAAGCCAATGCTTCAAAGGCAAGATAAATCTTTTAACTTTTATTTTTCTCAAAATAATAGTGAACTTTTGAGGAAAAAGTAAATAGATGGCGACAGGTTACAGGCTACACTCTGCTAGAATCTGTGTCCACCATGCAGAGCTCAGATAGATAGACTATTTGCCATTACTCTGGAGGAATCCCCTCCTCCTTCCCGGCTGGCAGTGGGATTCCCAGTCTCAGTGGCAAGCAAGAATTAATGCGAGAGTGAGGGAGGAAAGGGTCAGCAAAATTGATTTTTTGAGTGACAATAACGGGAATACGAGGGCGGATTCTTTTCTTTCTAGCCTACCACACACGTAAGGGATCTTTTCTATGAGAACTGGACATGATGTATTCTTGGATGCCTCAGATTAGGAGTGCATGTCGAGCGATTTTGTTTTCCGTGATATTAGTTATTTTATAATGAGATTATGATATCTTTGTATTATTAGCCTAAACAACTATACATCCCATATTGATTCTTTACTAGATGATGTTAGTGTATCATTAATACATTAATTCGACATACATTTGAAATTTTTTACCAGTAACCCCCCTCCTTTTGCTCACTCATTTGTTGGTAATTAATTTTGAATTATCAAATAATACAAATTTAGTATTCTTCTACGTACCTTTTTAAATGAATTTTTTTTGAATTTAAAACTCAAACTCATACAAGCCCATGTTATTTTATATTATTAATTAGATTTTATTTTTTTTTAAAAATGTTATTTTATATTATTAATTAGATTTTTTTTAAAAAAAAAATAAAAATAGTAAAATTCGAACTCATAACCGTTTTTTAATCGTCAAAGCTTTGATATTATATCAGAATCATCTCAACACAAGAGCTTTAGTTATTAAATGAGACCCTGATATATGATTTATATTATTATTCAACATACTGAACTGATACGCATGAGAATCTCATATGAAAAGATTATATATTTCTATGGAAAGGCTCATGTAACAATTTTGTAAGTGATCTTTATACTTGAAATTACTAAATTATCTTATATATTGAATTAATGTTATGTTTTGATCCTGCTACACGTTGTCCTAATCAAATGTAATAAACAAGCAAATATTAAGTATAACAAGAATTATATAAAGGTATTTGAGTAATCAAAAGAAAATTCATCACCTCAGGTAAATTAGAGGATTTGGTTCTATATGTTCTGAAATAGTATTGATTGTAAGTCCTTGCGTAAGGTAATATGAGATCTGAAGAAATTTCAAATCTTATAAAAATAATCAATGACTATGATATTGAGAATAAACATGATTTGATAAAATACACATATTTCATGCTATGATGTCTAAATCAGGACTAGAGGTGATCATTTTCGGTTTGGTCCGGTTTTTACCTATAAAAAACAACCAAACTGGTTTTTTTTTAAAACTAAAACTGAGTCAAACTGACCGATTTGGTTCTTGATTTCAAAAAACCGAGAAAACCTATACCAAGACTTCCATTACCAAGACAATAGACAACAAAGTTTTACAAAAGATTGAATTGGTCTTGTTTGAGAAACGAAACAAACTTATGCCTCATTTCCTAAGCCTTGTCACCATCGAGATCAAGCAAATGGAAGCAGTGGTCTTCCTTTTCATTCTCGACAAGTTCAACAGTTCCCTTCCATCCACTCTTTTTCAACTTGTCATAATAATTCTTAGTTGCAACAGTCAAATAGTCTTCCTCAGCTACAAAGATCAACATCCTCCGACAGCCAAGCCTAGCTAGATCCTCTACACCTAGATTCATCCTAGGATCAAGAGGCGAGAAGGGGCTGCTTCTAAGAGCTTGTTTGGTATTGTGGTAACTTTTGTGGTTGTGGTGTAAAAAAAACAGTTTAATAAAAAGTACTTTTTGTGAGGTTGATTTCAAAAAAATTAGTGTTTGGTTAAAACTGTGGTTGAAGTTGTGGTTTTAAAAAAAGCAGTTTCTTGTATTTGGTTAAAAAACTGTGGTTAAAATTATGGTGAAAAAAAAGCAGTTATGTGTTTGGTAAAACTGTGGTTAAAAAAAATATTTTTTTGTGTTTGGTTAATATGCTTTGTATTTTATATTTGATTTGAATTAATTAAAA
>NW_011499865.1:778466-814507 GCF_000495115.2 Populus euphratica
TAACTACTCTTTAAAAAACCGGCATCTCATTACTCTGCAATAAAAAAATAAACATGTATAAATATCATAAGTACTTGAACATAGTTAATTGATTAACAGTTAAAAAACTTAAATCATACCATGTCAACTAAGCATGTTTAGTTCGTGCATATATTCGTTGCAACCATCTCAACTTCTGTTGCTTATCACCCATACTAGCCCATATTTCTCTTTTCCTTCTTAAACTGAGATACTCCGTAGCGAAGTCATGAAATTCATCTTCAATTGAAACTCCAGGAATTGAGTGCAGCTCAGCCATCACCTCGTGAATACTACAACCTTCGTGATCCATATTCATAGAAGTCGAATCACTCTTAGTCGACATACTCTCAAGTAGATGATTGCACCTTGACAGCAGCTGAACACTAATTCCAGTTGTTTTCTTCTTTCTACCTCACACATCATAATGATCTCGTTCTTTTCTTTTGCCACCGCTTTTTGTGTTGCTGTTGCTAGACATATTTATCCCTCCAACCATTCGAGCCATGTCAGTCTGGAAATCTGGAATCACATCTTCCTCCGAATCACCGCTGCCCTCTTCCAACCCATCATGAGCAATGTCAGCATTGCTTGTACCAGGATCAACATCACTGCCAGCAGGTACACCTAATGAAGGAGCCCATGCATATGCTCCAGTTGCGACAATGTTGGAATACATTCGGTCAAATTTATTCTTCAAAGATGGCTCAATACCGACATGTCTGAATTTTTTGGCTCCTCTAATTTCCTGCATATAAATTAGATCAAGTAATGAAGGATTAGACTACTCAAATTTTGGGGTTGGAATTCGACAACAATAAAAGAAATTATTAGGATAATAAGGAATGTACCTGAATTTTTTGTTTCCACCACTCATCGCTAGCTATAATTGTGCCTAACTCACTATTCCAGCCAACACCAGTTTCCAAAACCAGTTTATTCCATATCCTTCAATCCTTTTTGCATCCATCCCATTTATTTTTCAATTGTGTTTTGGTGAATGCATGGCCAGTTTATTCTTTTAATGATGTTATAAGAAATTTCCACCCCGTTTTATCAAAATGAGTATTAGGTCTCAGTCCCATATCAATTGCCTTAATGCATATATCACAAAATATATGCAACAATTCCTTTGTCCAAGCAGCCTTATCAAAAGATTCAAGACCTTCCATGATATCTTTTAACACATTTAACAAAAGTTTGAAATCAATAAATGATATCAATTACATTGTGGCACATACATAAACCGTGGACTTAAACAATAATAAAACACTCAATGTTCAGCATTTACAAAAGTTGTGTGGTTAACAACAAACATTAACCATGCATGTATTTGAATGAGAATGTTTAAGTTAATTTGTAATAAAAACTAATTGAAACCTATTAATTTCAACTATTCAGAAAACTCAGTTTCAGACATGACATACTATTTAAATTATCAAGCAACACTTCATTGTCGTCATGTTGTTTGAAAGCTAAAAATAGCCGGGAAAAAGCAAACAGAACAGAATGTATTTCTACATTAAAAAAAACCCAACTTTCTTTTGCAACATGCAAACACAAAAAAAAGAACTCAAAATTTTGATTTTGATTGCACAAGTATAAATAAAAGTAATCCTACACGACATGGTAACAGGGCACTCATTACGATTACAATAAACATACGCATAGTAAAGAAATCTATGGTTGCTCAAACAGAAACAACATTAATATGCATAGCAAACATATCAGACCATGAAGAACAACACATAAATGAAATTTCAAAGCATCACATTGTTTCCAGGAAGCAAATAATCCAGCAGCAGCACTGTCAGCTGGTAGTAGACAACAAAAAACAAAACCAGAACAAAGAACAACAGACAAGCAATATATGGAAGCAATTAAACTCTTTTAAATTCAAAACAAATGACGAAGGCATAGTAAACAGAAGACAATCAACAATAGTTATGGAATTTTTCAATTATAGAACACACAATAATTGATTATGCAGGTACACAGACATGCAATTTTTCATCTAAAAATTTGAAAATAAAGATGGAGATAAGGTAGGAACTCACCTCAGTCTATCTTTAGGTGTCCAAACTAGCACGGTTCTGCAGCTTTGTCCTGTAAATAGATACAATGGAGACCCAGAAGATAAAATAGATTTTGAGCTACAATTACTACAAAATAGACATGGGTAACATAGAACACAAAAGCATCACAGAAATACAGGTTTTCAAGTAGAAAAAAATTAAAAACACATGCAAAGCAGAGGACAAGCAGAAGAAACACTGAAATTTGCTACAAATTCAAAAAATTTGACGAAGGCACAGTAAATAGAACACATGCAGCAACAGCAAACTCGTAGATCAATTCAATAATTACAGTGTTAATAGTAATAGAGCATGCAGCAGTACAAACATACAATTTTCTACAAAATTGACATGGGTAACATAGAACACAAAAGCATCACAGAAATCAATACATAATTGCTTTTCATTTTTTGCAATTGAACCACAGTTTGTATTGGGACCCACATAAAAACAAATTGCGGTTCGTTGTTAACCAAACATGTATTACACTACTTTTTTTCTAACCGCAGCCGCACAAGTGTATCCAAACACCATCTAGGTCTAGGGGAAGGGAGAGAGGGCTCCTTCTAAGTCTAAGGGGAGGGGGAGGGGGAGGGAGACGAAGAGGCGAGAGGGGGCTGTTGGTGGCTAGGGTTACCGAGAGGGAATAATTTTTTCTAGTTATAGTACTTTTTTTTTAATTGGTTCGGTTCGGTTCAAGTTAACTGGTTCACGCATTACAAAACCGAAAACCAAACAGAATCAAGATTTTTTCTAACTATTCTAATCGGTTTAATTGGTTTTCTTTTCTCGGTTGGGTTTTTTTGGTTAATGTTTTTTCAGTTTTCTTGGTTTATTTGGTTTTCTTGTTTTTTTGCACACCCCTCATCAAGACATTATTGATGAAGAGATAATAATTACACCGAGAAATTAGTCGTTGAAAAATTAAGTTAAATTACTTATGACTTTTATAATATTTAGGGAATCATGATAGGTTGATAGACATTGTATTTGATCTTCAAATACAAATCAGCCAGTTGTTGAATTGATAATAAATTAATTTATCTAATACTATTTTATTTAGAATTGTGATTTATATTTAGACCAACTTATTTGAGAACTTTGAGCCATACATATAAGAATCATTGGTCATAAATTAAAATGAGATAATTAATCAAATATGATTTTATTATAAATAAATTTTAAAAATCAAGAATTAGAGTGTAATTTATACAGAAAATTACAATTTTAGACCTAGAAAAATCAAGTAGGAACTTGATTGAATAAATTTGTAAAATTATTCTTAAATAATTAATGTGATATTATTCAGTGAGCAAATTGATATTTTTTTAGTTACAATTTTTTTCAGGTTTTCCTATAAATAAAATGTTATGTTTATGGCTCTTATTTTCTTGGCAATATATAGAAACTATATAAGTTACATATAATATAAGAAAAACACAAGAAAAAGTTAGCACTCAAAGGCAATATCAATCCCTCTCTTCTTAAAAAATTTCTTACTAATAATTTATATGGATTAACATTAAAACTAGACACCTGAATGATTTATAATTTGCAACAACTCAGTCTTAAAATAATTATTTAATGCTGAAAAAAATATTTGATTTGCTAGTAATATTCTTACAAATCCTAAATAACCTTAAATTTATATAACTGAATTCTTGGGCTATTAATTTTTTTTATTTATCATTTTTGCTGTGTATGTATTTCAAGAAACTAATAAATATAACATTGGATAATGTTGTTAAATTTCCAATAGGAAATTATCGGTTCATAAACACTCTTTTTGGTAGAGTTATAATGATCCAAAAATACTTTAAATGACGAATAAAAATGATACAAGGTGTTAGTTCATCTTGACCTTCGTCAAGATTTATATTAACCCCACTTGGCCAAGCATGGGATGAAGTGAAGCCGCCATGCGTTTAATTGTTTTCTTATGTCCATTAGCTTGAGGAAGGGACATGTTTCTGCCCGCCGGACAAAATAATCTGCTACATGATATCTCATGCTGGAGGCTTTGATGATAGAAGTGCAGATGTTCCAAGATTTTGATTGGGGGCAACGAAGGAGCACGTATTTCTCATTATCAGCTAGTGTGAGAAGAGCAGCGTTTTAAAAACGAGTTAAAGAAGTGATGCGGGAGGGAAAGGAGATAGCAGCAAGAGCTCCATGTGCAGCTATGAAGTTTCAATTATTTGAATAGAAGCACAACAAATAGTCTAATATATACTAATATATTGTCTAATATATACTAATAGTCTATGAAGTTTCAATTATTTGAATAGAAGCACAACAAATAGTCTAATATATACTAATATATTGTCTAATATATACTAATATATTTTCCTGCCCTCAGATAAATATATATAAATAATATTTAAAAAAATATATAAAGCAATTTAAACACAAAAAAGAAAATCTAAAAAGAATTCAAACATTTACAAAATAACTTTCCAAAACAGGCAAAGTGAGGTATTTTTTTATTTTTCAAATTGAATATTGTACGTAACCAAACCATGGAAGTTGCGTCTCTTGAGGACTGGTCACTGCCTGCTTTTTATCCAAGACAAAAAGCAGACAGCCACCAATGGCGTAAGCTAGTGTAGTGGTGCATGACATGTGTTGAAAGCGTTGATGGTGTTAGTTACGTGCGGGTTATCTTCTATCTGGAGTGCACACGTCTTTGTTTTATATATGTTTGGATCCTTGTAGACTACAACAGCTAGTGCAAAGACTTGACCCTATGATGGCCTTCACAACAGAATGGCTTCTTAGAAATCATTCTGTGGCATTTTTCTGGAAGCCATACATCTGATCATAGCCATTGCAGCCATGGTGAAGGAAATTGTGAGAATCACCAAGAAAGCATTAGCCTCTATTGCAGACTCAGACAGATCTATGTTTTGAAAAACACAATTCGAAACTGCAATCACTTGAAAGCAACATGATATCTTGCTTAAGAACAATAATTGCAACGCCAAATAAAATTCGCATTACTCCATTGATAAAATTCAAAATAATGATGGGTATTGAATCAATACATGCAAGAACAGGTAACTAGAAAGACACAAGAAAGCACCCTGAACAAGATATAAGATATCAGTCAAGACATTGATCTTTATTTTATTCTTATTTTTACCTGAAAGAGCCAAAGAGACCCGTGAACTTGCAATCTGCTTCCTCATTTACTAAAAAAATGCAATGATCTTGCATGCAAGCAACCTCTTCATTGACTAGCCAATCAGATCGCTGTTTGCAATTAGTAGATCTGGTGAAGTGGATTGTGGAGATAATTAGCAAAAAATTCAAACAAATCACGGGTATGAATCACCTGACCTGAGCACAAAATTAAAATTTAGTAAAATTTCAAATGGCTTTGCAGCTTCAGCGATTTGAACCGTCTTTTGTTCAAAAGCTGGGTCATGTGACCCATGACACAAGTGGCAAAAGGTTTGAATGTAAACATCATAACTTCTGATTCCGTTTAATTAAATCAAAGTAACAAGTTTGTAGTACAATCAGAATAATAAGACACAGAGTTAGAGATGAATGCTTTTGGTGAACTTCTACTAGTCCTTTAATCGACTAAGTTTAATTTCCCTAATCTTTTCAGGACAGAAATGCTACACAGACACATACCACAAACATAGCATAACATAGAAGTTAGACTTGATGGTACAAGGTGCGAGTGAACATAACATTAAGATTGCAATAAAAAGTTTATCGGACCTTCTATCCTTTCCGAAAGGGGTCTAGTAGAGGTTTCTACTCATATGCTGGCAAAGCAGGAGCACCATTCCAAATCTTGTGCCATAAATTCCCTTGCTCAGACATCTGTTGTGAAAGTCGGCCAAGTGGTGGCCAATCATCCTTCAAACCCTTTTTCCCTGGACTTTTAGATGGTCTCCTTTCCTTGCTACCATCATTATCCCAATCCCCGCGGTGAATGCCACCGAATAAAATCTTCAAAGACAGCATCTTGGTTTGCTGCTTTGAATGCTGACATGTCCAGCTCAAATTTTTCCAAAGATTGCAATATAAAATCTTAGGAAATTCAAAGGGAAAATGTGTTTGCATTTGAAAATGAAAGCATTTGACAACAAACAAAATAGAGATGGTGAACAAAATAGGCTCCTCTTCTATTATAATGTAAACCGTTGTTGTTTTCTATAATTCTTAAGAAGAAAAAAAAATGTTTTGCTTGTTATCCAAGCCCCTCCCCTGATTTAATTTTGTTATGTTATTGAAATAATATTTGGATGTGGATACAGAAAGGCAACAATAAATAAACAGTTGACAATACCAAGGACTTAAAAAGAATAAAACGGAAGCTTATTTAGTGCCTGATGATAAGATATCCTTCCCCAACTGAGCAGAGAAGTTCTGCAATAAAATAGTATAAAGCTTCCTCGTTAAATAAATTTACACAAAATAAAAAAAAAATACACCCCCTTGTTTAATAAACAGAAAACTTTGGAAAAATTACTCTGCTCATCACATGTTAGATTCCATAATCCAGATTATAAGATGATCCATCAAGAGTAACAAGGATACTCATTTTAAAATTGCATGTGGAGGTGTTTGAAATCTGTTGCACTTCTTGAAGCATATAATATTTGAAAAACTTGCTCAGTTTTACTGAACAGAACTAGGGTTTAGCACTTCCTTTTTCCTCTCTAATGATGGTGAACTAAGGGATAGTCAATACCCGTGCTTTATTGAACATGATGAATCCCAACTAAGATCAGCCAGTGCTACCTGTCCTCCCGCGATGAAAATTTTTAGTTGAATCAGGTACACCACCAGTATCAGACATTAAGACAAACTTCTGTAAATTTTTTGAGACTTAACTACCTGGTGCCAAAGAAATCCTCCGCACTCAAAAACTAGTGGAAAGTTTTTAGATTAGATCATCGATCATCCCATTCGCAAGACACAGCTCCTCGTGACTGATGTGATAAGTAATATATGGATACAGCCACAGCAATAATCAACTGACCAGGGACAAAAGGTCGTGGATAAATAAATAATTTGAGCTTACAAAAGAATTCCCAGAAGCTTCAACTGCCTGCAGTCTTTCTTCATGCATGTCTTCTGTAATAAGTGGAGCTTCCTATAATATTTAACAAACAAATATAAATAATCTTTATCCATTGAAGTTAGTTTATAACAATCATGTGATAAGAATGTCAGTCCAGACACAAAGATACAGAAAAACCTGTGTGAAGGGGCCATGCATGCTCTGATACAACTTCAGAAGCTCCATAGAACCCGCAACACCAGCTGAGCCCCTCCTGTTATGATCAGAAGATTTCAAAAGATCAGATACAGTGTCCACATGCTTCATGCTAGGCCGTCATGTCGTCGTTCCAGTCCCATGCAAACCATCCTGTGACAAAGGGCTGCCACATAGACAACAAAGTCATGTGCCAGTGATATGCATGGGATAAAATGAATCATTCTTGAAGGAAGAAGGTCAAAGGTTGTATTGTCCAATGGTGTATTCTTCATTTCAAAGGAATGTAAATACA
Organism: Populus euphratica; assembly: GCF_000495115.2. Lineage (NCBI taxonomy): Eukaryota > Viridiplantae > Streptophyta > Magnoliopsida > Malpighiales > Salicaceae > Populus > Populus euphratica. The sequence continues at coordinate 786,094 of NW_011499865.1, forward strand.
TTTCTAACAAAAAGAAAAAACAGTCCAGTTCAAACTACACATCCATCAGATACCATTTCTATACTAACAACTTTTGAGCACTAGAAATTTACTTCATTAACATTTTTAAGAGTATTAAACCATATATTCCCCAAAAAAGAAAAACTTTGAAGGTTCTTCAAGTACTGGAAAATTAAGCATCCAAGCTCTCTTATCTACGTAAAATTTCACATAACCAACAGCACAATAAGCGAACAGCTATGTATCATATGTAATTTAAAAGGCACAAAAGCATAATACAATAGAACAAATAATGGCAGGAAACGGATTGATGAAGATGAATGCCAACATTCTAATAAGCGTTATTTCTTATTCTAACTGGAATATATATTACCGCACATTAACCCATGAGATCCATTGGGTAGATCTTCTCCTAACACACACACACACAAATAAAAGGCATGCAAACAACCTTGGCACAAGAAGGAAGAAACACAGCTGGAATATGTGGTCAGATGAATATGATGCCCGTATTGGTTGTTTACAGGAACCTAGCTACCAATATGATCAGCCTCACATCTTCTAGTAAAAACAGTTCCCATATTTTGAATTCCAATATAAGCCTTCCTAGAAAGATCATGAACTGGAACAAAAGCTGGCCACAAGCTGCATTTTCCAAGTACAAGACATTAGAAGCCAATTCAGTGTGCTCACATTCTAAATTTTAATGCAACAGAGTTACAGAAATTAGTTATTTAGTGTGGCCAATCCTTTGTGGCAAACCTATTGAAACTTCAGTTTCATTTTAATAAGAAAGGAAACAAGACTGGTATTACATTAGCCCAAACAACAAACGTGATGTTGTTACTAATGAAATGTAGCACTATGTAAGCCTATAAACCAACACATTAAACTAACATCTAGAATCTTTGACTTGAAACTCACCTGGAGCAATTTTCAAAGCAATTGCAAACGCACTCCAGAATTTACAAGCATCAGGTGAATCAAGAACCACACCACTAGCACTTTGAGGAGCAATAACCTGGTGATCCAAAAACACATTAGCTATGACTACAACAAAACATCAAATAGAGCAGAGCAAACTGCAACACAGCGACTTTGCAGATACCAAAAAATTCTCCCTCCAAAGCAAAACTGCAAATCATGCAAGATACAATTCTCATCCACAATTTTTCCTGCATCATCTAAAAATTAAATGAAGAAAAAAGATTCCATAAAAATCTACCGCGAGAACTAATACAATTTTAGAACAAAATGCTTCAAGTACCGCCGCTGTTGGTTTCAAAATAAGACTCCATGTTATAGCTTTTCGTCGTGTGTTTAGGGTCGAATTTAACCTTCTATAGCTGAAAAATCCAACTTAACTGCACCCTTTTCCTACAGTCAAATAATCAACAAAATCCATAATGGACCACTCTATCTGCCGCATCACGCATTCGCATAAACCAGTAAATTTACTCTTAAATTGAGAAAACTTACTCGTAAATTTTTGGACCATCGGCAAGCCACTGCCTACAAACTGCCTCTATTTCAGAAATAAACCTACAAATTAAAGAACCGAAAAGGAAAATAAAACAATAATCATCCCCCTTGCATTTGCTTCTTATATATATAATCCATATGGTAAATGTATTGTCATAATATTAGTAAAAGTACCTTTCCCAAGCAGAGGCGAGTGTAAAATCATCAAATCTTTCGAGCTGCATATCCAGTAAATGAAACACGATTAATCATTTGAGATAAATAAGGAGGATTGATCGTATGAATTTGAAAATTCGAAATTGTAACTGTACCTCCTCTTCGTCATCTCCAGATAGGCCCATTTTGTAGATGCCATTAAAGATGAGGTCGCTTATTTGAGATAGGTTGCATTGATAATCCATATCTGTTCAGGAAAGTGCAGAAAGAGGGCGTCGAACACGATGCAGGGAAATAAAAATAAAAATAAATATTAAGGTAGTTTTTTTTATTTTAATGATTTGAAAATAAAAATAAAAATAGAAGGCATTTTAGTTATTACTAGTTTAATTATATATGTATTTGGTTAAAATTTATGTTAAAGTAGCTATTAAATAAAAAGCAATTGAAAAATATTGGGTTAAAATTGTTTTTAAAATAAAATAACCAGAGATAACAAGTAGTAAATTCATAACTTTAAATTAAATAAAAAATAAGTAATTAGTAATATGTAAAAAATGTGTTTCTTATTCCTAGCATCAAGAACAAGAAAATCTTTTTATAAAAAATCTTTAAACCTTATAGGTATGAATTGTGTAGGTTTAATATAGTGTTTATTATAGGCAAAACCAAACTTTTGTTGCTTCAGCACGAGTGTTTAAATTGCAAAAGTTAAAATGATTTGTTAATTTTTTAATGATAAAAAAAAAGAATTATGATAAAGAAAAAGCATGAAAAAATAGTTTTACTATAAATGAGGTTAGACCTCATTTAATGGTAGCCATCACAAATTAAACCATATTTTTATTTGATAATTAAACATTATGAATCCGTTTATTTTTGTGGTTGTTTTTATATTTTGTGTGAACCCTAAATATTACTTGTTTGGTTACAAACTTTCAATAGTGTTTTTATCAGTAGGACCCATCAATTAACTAAGGTCTAACCTCAATTCTTTTAAAGCATCTTTAACTTGTATTTTTTTTTCAATTGTGTTCATATAATTGTGTAATACCAGTATTTTTTTGTTAACCATTGTAACATTCTTCTCTCCAGAATAAATCAAGCTAATTTTGTTAACCATTGTAACATTCTTCTCTCTAGTAATTACTCCAACAAACAATCTATATTACTGCAACAAACAACACCGGTACATAAATCAAACTCTAGCATTTTATTGATTGTAAATAGTGCTTTGTGCCGGCATCAAAGTTGCAATTTCTTTCCAAATAGTTTTAATTAATTTATAACCGATATGATTTCATGTTCACAAACCCATAATAATCAAAGGCCTTTTTATATGGATTATAATCGTAACGGGACAATGAAGCCGATGTTATAATTTGCATGACATTGTATTAGTAGTGAAATGCATATCAATGTAATGGCAAAATAAGAAATTGATCCATATACTTTTAGATCATTTAATTACCAATATCAATTTCAATCATAATTTTAATCAAACATATTGAACTTTTTAATTTGTCTAAATAACAACTTTAACGATAGTTTGATGCAAATCAGGAAGATGAGGATGTCCTTTAATTCATAGAGTCTGTTAGAAAAATCTATTAGGCAAAGAAAATGTGTCATGGAATCTACTAGATAAAAAGACATGCGGAACAAAGAAGTTCTTATAAGCATTTATAATTTATTAGATGTTAGTTATTTTATTCTAGCAAGTTGTTAGTTTCCTAGTCAAGTTAGTATTTGTTTCTTAATTATCTCTTAGATTATAATCCTTTAGATCGACAATATATAAGGGATTGAAAAAAAAAAAACAAAGAAGGAGAGTATTTTTGTTTTTGATTATTGTTGTTTTTTTAAAAAAAAAACATAATATATAGCTTGGAGTGATTCCTTTGTAGAAAGATTCTGTATTTATTAATTAACTATTACTCTTCATAGATTCAACACGAGGTTAAACATGGGATTATTACATCAATTTGGTTTTAAAGCCTTTCATAACCATAACTTGGAATGGTAACTCAGATAATATGTTGAACAATCACATTCCTAATAATTCCACTTGTGAATAGACTAGCCCACAATAGTAAATCACTCACATCACTACTATGTTAGAACAACTTTCTCAATGAATGGATGTTATAAATGAACATCGGGCTCAATAAAGGCTAAGATCACCTAATAGGAAGGGACGTGGTCAATTTCATCAGGAGTCATTTAATGAAAATCACAAGGCCAACAGAGAGGATTTAGAAACTGATGCCAGGGATTTTAAACTTCATCACTATTAATATTAGCATCACAGAGATTAATTTCCTCATAATCGTGATGGGCATGGTTTGAAGGATCAATATCTTGATGAACTCGCCAGGAGAATGAAGGTGCATGTGCTTGATTTTTATGGTAAATTGGAACCACATGCTTTTGAGGATTGGTTCATAACCATTAAGAGTTATTTCGACTTATTTGTTATCTAAAAGGACTGATAAATTTGTTATACTAAAATGAAATTGAAGGGGCATATATGCATTTGGTGGGGAAGTATAAAAGCACAATTACATTGTATTCGGCATCTATCAATTTCAAACTAGGAGGAAATGAAAGAAGGGCTGATGGAAAAATATTTACCCATTAATTATGAGTAAATGATGTCTAAAGAAATGTTATAATTAAGGCATGGGTCCTTAACAATGGATCAATACACAGATTGCTTCTATGAATTGATTATCTGTAATAGAATTGTAGAGACTAACCAACAAACACTAGCCTGATACCACGATGGCTTGCATAGTAAGCTACGCAAGAAAATGTTGATTGCACATTTAATCAATATCAAGGAAGCATATCAAGTAGTATTGCGTATTAAAAAAAATAGGGAATATGAGTGGAAATAAGACCATGTCAATGGATTTAAAGTCAGGATATATAATAAGGTTTTTATACAAAGGTTATAATCGCTATATGACAAACTAGGGGGCTCATTGATAGAAGATCATAAAGAAAAAGCAAAAGTTACAAGTGATGGTCCATAATATTATAAATACAATGAGTTTGGACATTATGTTATAGTGTGTCCCACTAAAGATACGAAACTTGCCTTTATATGTGAAAAGGAATTGACAATAATGGATAAAATAGAGGGAAAAGAAACCAAAAGGTCAGCAGCTAATAGGAGGAACACTTGAATGCTTTAGAACTACCATGTTGTGTTATTCATCTAGTATCTTTAAAATAATAGTAGAATGATTGGGTTTATAAATTAAAAAACATTTATCTCCTTATAAAAAAAGCTAGTCAATAAAGATAATTCAATCTTAGTGGATCATTGATCTTTAGTGAGGTTTTATTAGGAAAGGAATATATGAATGAGGTATGGTTTAATATCATCCACATGATTGTTTGTTATTTATTATTGGGACGACCTTAGCTATATGACCAAAAAATTTCCTATAATGATTATATCAATACCTATTCTTTTTTGTTTAAGTGCAAGAAGCTTGTTTTCTCAAAACAATTTCAGTATTGAATAGAATTTCAAAATTTAAGGCAACCAAAAACAATTTCAATATTGAACATACAATAGTTTTCTCAATATTTAAATAGAGAACAAATGTTGTTATTTATAGTAAGATGTGGAGTAAAGTAAATTTTGCTATTTATAGTAAGACGTGAAGTAAAGTAAAATGATGGCTTAATACCCAAAGAACTGGCAGCAATACTCGAGAAATTCCAAAATGAAATGTCATACCAGCTTTCACCAATACATGATGTACAACATTTTATTGATCTCATTCCATAATCATCCTTACTCAGCCTACCTTATTATCGAATGGTTCCTACTGATAATGAGGAGCTTAACTGGCATGTTTAATAGCTATTGGATATGAGTTTCATCCAATAAAACATTGGTCCCTACGCTGTTCTAATATTACTTATCCAAAAAAAAAGATAAGAGTTAGAGGATGTGCATAGACAGCCGAGCAATTAATAAGATAATAGTGAAATACTAATTTGCAATCTTATAACATGATGACATATTGGATTTGTTAAGTGTTGCCTCTATTTTTACAAACAAGGATCTTCACAATGGGTATCATCAAATTCATGTTTATCCTAATGATGAATGAAAGATAGCCTTTAAAACAAACGAAGGTTTATTTGAATGGCTAGTTATGCCATTTGGATTAATTAATGCACTAAGTTATTTCATGTGTGTTAAAACATAAATTCTCAAACAAATCTTGGGTAAATATGTTATTGTGTATTTAGATGATATTAATTTTTAGTAACTGTTTCTAGAACAATTTAGCTCACATTGAACAGTTGTTGACAACCTTGAAGCTGAACACCTTTTAATCTAATTAAAATTAAAATTGAATTTGAATTTGAATTTATTATTAAGCAAAAGCTCGGAACTAAGAATAAATTTATTGGTGCCTTAAACCGACAACCTCACTTGTAGCACCTTTTCTCAGTTCATTTTACTAGGTTTAAAGACATTAAAATGCTGATAATGACTTTAACAACATACGATGTAACTTAAATTCTAAAATTACATAATTGGTGATAAATACTTCATGAAATACAAGTATTTATTTTATGGTACTGGTACTAGGATATGCATTCCCAAAGGGTCTCTCCATGAATTCATCATAACATAACTATATAATGGCGAGTTAGTAGCATATTTTGGTTCTGATGAAACTTATACCATGGTTGTTGATTCATTTTATTGGCCTCGGATCTATAAAGATGTGCATAAGATAGTTAATCATTGTAAAGTCTCACAACTAAATAAAGGAACTAAAAGCCAAGTTGGACTCTATACACCTCTTTCAATTCTAGATAAGTTATGGTAATATATTAGCATGGATTTTTTTTTAGTACTACCAAGGACTATTCGACAGTATGATTTAATTATAGTGATAGTGGATTGATTTTAAAAAATGTATCATTTCATTCCTTGTAACAAAACCTTTGATGCTTTTAAGGTAGCTATTTTATTTTTATAAGAAGTGGTCTAGTTACATAGGGTGCCACTCTTTATTATCTCTGATGGAGATGTCAAATTTGTAATTTATTTATGAAATACCTTGTGGACAAAAATGAGGACAAAATTAATGTTTTCTAGTGCATTTCATCCCTAAATGGATGGTCAAATCGAAGTACTCAATTAGAATTTGGGAAATTTATTACATTGATTTATCGTTAATCATGCAACTAGTTGGGATCCTATACTTCCACATGTAAAATTTGCTATCAATAATTATATAAACAGGTCCACAAGACGGACACCTTTTGATATGGTATATGAGAGTCAGCCTTATGCTTTCTTGGATCTTAAGTCTTTGCCAATACCTCCCAAGCCAAGTGAAGTTGGTCTTGATTTTTCAAAATATATGAAAGATATATATGCAAAGGTTAAACGATGTCTATTTCTTAATACTGAATCATATGCAACTTTTGCCAATGCTAAATTCTAGGATAGATAATTTAACATTGGTGATATGGTCCTTATTTATTTAAGACCATAATGTTTTCCTTTAGAGAATTTCAATACGATACATACACGATATGCTGATCCTTTTCAAATCACCAATAAGTTGGGTAGCAGTGCATATATCATAAACTTGCCTTCATAATTTAGTAGTAGTCTAGTTTTTAATATTGAAGATATTACTATGTTTAAAGATGATGCAAATGATCAGATTACTATTTCAAGTACAAAAGACATGGCAGTCTCTCTATCTCAAGTCTTTGCAGCCACTGCATCACATGATAAAATTGCCTTAATCATTGATCACGAATTTGTTTCTACTTATTGTGAGGGATATTACAAATTTTTAGTCTAATAAAAACATCGACCCACATTATATTCAAATTGAATAAAGTGTATTGAACTCCAGCGATTGCATTTAGATTTATTTGTTGTATATGTTAATCATAAATTTTTAAAGTCAAGTTTTTCAAGGAGTTGATAATTGATGCAAATCAGGAAGATAAAGTTGTCCTTTAATTCATAGAGTCCAATAGATGCTAGGCAAAGAAAACAGGCTATGGAGTATGCTAAACAAATGAGACATATTGGACAAATAAGCTCTATTAAGCATTTATAATTTATTAACTATTTTATTTTAGTTAGTTAATAGTTTTCTAATCAAGTTAGTATTCGTTTCTTAATTATATCATAAATTGTAGTTCTTTAGGTGGACAATATACAAGGGATGAAAAAAATATAAAAAAAAGAGTTTTTTATGTTTGTAATGGATCTTTTTTATATAAAAAAATATTGTATAGCTTAAAGTGATTTCTCTACAGAGCAATTTTGTATTTATTAGTTAATTGTTATCCTTTTTAGATTCAACATGAGATTGAAACTAAGATTATTGCATCATAATTTTAATTAAACATGTATTTTAATCAAACCAACAATAATTAAAAGCAATTTTTTATTTTTTATTTTTTTATATTATAACTACAAAAACTACATAATATCAAATACACTCTATATTATTATGGTTGGAAAATCTCAATCCCAAACAAGCTTTTATCTCGGGGAACTTGGACTTTCGAGATACTAAGGTCAAAAGTCTTTGTAATTTTATATTTTTTTTTGTGACAATCTTATTAATATCAATTTTCACTCACATATAATTAATTATTTTTAAATTTAAAAAATTATAAAAGTAATAAAATTATAAAACTAATTTTATTATCAATTCCTATTAAAAAAAAGGAAATAATAACAAAACTAAAATCAAACAGATAAAAAATCAATACCCCTGTTTTCTCTGCCTTAATTTTAATTAAAAAAATCGACTCCACGGATATTTTCTTCATGGAAAGGGCCAGGCAGAAAAGGGCCTAGACACTCTGTTCGGGAGATCCTCTTCATGGAATGGGCCAGGGCTATTTATAAACGGGACCAAAGGGGCCCAACCGCAAGGACAAGCTTCGTTAGGTAGTGATGAATATATTATAATAAAACAGTCCGTACAAATTGTATACTTCGCGCAGGAAGTAGGAACCATAACGATTAAAGATTCTCTCCGTTTTAAAGAAAAGCATACATGAGTGTACGTGGGCCCTCCACGTAATGTAAAGTAGCCACTAGCGTCAACATTCATAAGTATCGTAGCAGGTACGGTTCCCACCAGTTTTGCCAAGAATAACGGCCCATGCATCACCGGTTCACGTGATTTGGCATTGTAGGGTCACTTTGCTGACCGTTGGATCAACATTGGACCCCACCAAACCTGTTAAATCGACCCCTCTTGGTCTCAGCTTCAAACTCTCGATTCACACCAAGTTACGGATGGTATACTTGGAAAAGATATGTCTGGCGGCTTGAGAATATGAGAAATTTTATGATATTCATATAGTGATTATTAGCTTCTTTTTTTAATTTATTTTAAAAAATAATAAATGTGAGTGAAATAAAAGAAATTTTAGATCAATATATTTTTATTATTTTTTATGGATTTTATTTTATTTTATATTTTTATATTTGTTTTTTTTCAATACATGTCTAAATAATAATTATTTAGTGTATCACCCTTTATTTTTTAAGTTCCATCAGAAAATTTCAATAATAGTTGGAACAATTATTAAAATATAAATTAATTTGAAAAACCTATAAAATGAAAAGCTTCCCAAGTTTTTTTTTTTTCCTGAGTTTTAAGACATGACACATGCATGAACTTTGCTGCCAGCTGCCATTCTTTAATTATAAAAAGAGTTTGAATTGGTTTACTATCCAAGACCAAAAAAAAAAAAAAACCCGCATCTCCAGAACAAATTGTAAGTATATTTGTTATTGTTACTATCATCCAGTTTAATATGAAATAAATATTAATTATATCATTAATCATGTCATATTATGGATTAAATTATTTTTTTTCTTGAATATAAAAAAAATATTTAGATATTGCTAATATTTTTTTAGTGGAAAAAATATTTAAACCATGCCAGGCTAACTCGATCTGACCCCGTTAACTATATAAATTCAAAAATTACCTGAATAACCAATAAAAACATAGTTCAAAAAAAAAAATTTAAATAATATCTTTTTTTAATATTAAAATAACAACATATTGGGTTAACTTTTATCAATTTAGGTTAACATATCAAATATGTAACTTAGGGTTATGAGACTATAATAACCCTACAGAAAGCAAATGAAAATAAGTTATAAAATCTAATTTCTAATTAATTCAATCTTTAAGGATGAATTAAAAAAAATTAAAGAAAGCTTTTAAAAAAATAACTTGAATTAACTTGTCAAACTCATAATTCGGATTATAAGATGAAGATAACCTTATATAAAGAATATCAAAATAAATTATGATATTCAGTTCCTACTGAAGAATGTATAAAGAAAACCAACTGGAAAAATAACATAAAAATTGACTCAAACCCAATTCATCATTCTGATCATGAAATCAATATAACCCTGTAAAGAGGGAATTAAAATAAATTATAAAACTTAATTCGTAATTGATTCCATTAGACCCAATGTTGAACGATAAAATTTATAAAAAATTTAATTTTAAAAATAACATAAAAAGAAATCAAGCAATATGGATTAGCTCTTTAAGTATTATTCGTGGGTTATGAGGTCGAAATAACTTCATAAAAATCAAATTAAAATAAATCATGAAGCATAATTCTTAATTAATCACAAGATTAAATTATGAAATTGGAAAAAAAGTCAATTAGAAAAAAAAAAACAAATTAAGTCAACTAAATTAACTTGTCAAACTTGCAACCTGAGTTATTAAATGAGAATAACCCAATAAAAAAAATCAATGTTGAATGACACGAGACCAAAATAACATTTTAGAAAAAAAAAAAAGACATGATTTAACTGGGGTTAAAATACCCAAACTCAACCCTTGGTCATGAGACCAATATATCCATTTAAAAAATAAATCATAACATATTATGAAGCTTAATTATTAAGCAACCTAATATTAAATGATAAAATTTTAAAAAATCTTAATTAAAAAAACATAAAAAATAACTCGGATCAATTCGGGTAAACCTGTTAAGTACTATACCTAGATCATCAGACTGGAATAATTCAATAGAAAATAAATCATGAAACCTAATTCCCAAATTGATCCAATATTAAAGGTTAAAATTGGGAAAAAGAAAAAAAAACCTACCCAATCAGGTTAACTCATCGAACCTACAATTCATGTAATGAAAATGAGGCAATTTAATAAAAAAAACAAATATAATATTAAAGAATATTTAAAAACATTTATTGAAAAAAAATCAAAAAACAAAAAAAATATTTTTTTTTCATAAAACAACACCAAAACATGTGAGAAAAGTGTTATTTATTATTACAATAATTTCCCTATTTGTTTTAATTGTCAACTGCCTATGTTTCACTACATGGCGTATTTTTTTATATAAGAAAACATATGTAGATATTTAAATAGGATAAAAGAAGAACATAAAAGAATAATAAAAAAAAATGTCACCACACTAATTAGAGCTAGTCAACTTAGAATACTTCGTCAAATCAACGAGTCAAATCTTGTGATTTAAATAATTTAGTAAAAAAAATTATAAAACTTTTTTGTTTTTTGAAAAAAACATATTAATTTTTCAAACTTGTGATTTGATTCATTTAACATGAAACACCCAATATAAAAAAATCATGAAGTGCAATTCTTAATAAATTAAATAGTGAATAATAAAATTGATAAAAAAATAATTATACAAAAAGATTTTTTAAAATAATAATTAAAAGAAAATAAATCAAAATTAAATACAAGATAAATTTAATATTTAATTGAATGGTGAGACTGAGAAAACAATAAATATAGTAGATCTCTTGTAAGATCTTATATACACTTACAAATACAGAGAAATCAATATAAATGATTATTTTACATTGAGGGATATGAGAGTTTATCATACTTTCAATACTTTTATTTTAAGGGATTATATAAGACGACAAATAGTCTTAAAACTTAATAATAGCTGATCCAAATGTTTTGAGTGTAACATATTTGTCAGACTTATATTTTTTTGGACTTGATTGTTTTCGAAACCCATGCTCTTTGGATTTGATATATTTGCTAGACCCACTCTGCATCAGGCTTTGTTAAATGTCAAGTCCAAACTCTTTAAATTTGATATACTTACAAAATATACACTATCTTGGACTTGAGTGACTATTAAATCTAAGAGCCTGTTTGTTTATGTTGTTGCGTCTGCGTTTTATTTAAAACACAGATGCAACAACGTTTGACAACCTAAAAAAATATAAAATACTATTCATGGGTCCCATCAAATTATGTGTTTGAAACGCTGGAAAATGAAAAAAGATGCTACCTGTTATTTGCGGCTGCACTGTTCATTGAACAATGCAACATCCCTCAATAGGGGCACTGTTCACTCAACAATGTTTTTTTATATCAATTTATAGTATTTTTTTTTGAAAAATCTATGATTAATTGATTTCACTCACACTGTTCACGTAAATATGAATAGTAATTTTTATTTTTTTTAAAAAAATAGTTGAAGGTAAATTAAATTTATTCGTACTGTAATCTTAATTTTGTTCCTGATAATATTTTACTTAATTTTATTGCACGTTCATAAAATCATGAAAACTATAGTTCTTATCGGATGAATTTTGTATGTAATAGAATTGTAGATAGTTTAATGGAATAATAAATTTTTTTTATATAAACTATGATTTATTTCATGATAAAATAGCAATAATTAAATCTACAATATTTAAATTAAAAACTATAAATATTAATATATATTTTTAAAAATTATTTTATAATCTCAATTTCAAACATATTTATAACCAAATACATTAAACTATTTTTTGTTCAACCTCATTTTCAACTACAGTTTTAATTAAACATATATTGTTTTTCAAACCAACTTCTACTGAAAGTATTTTTTATAAAATAACTTTTTCAAACTACAATCACAATAGCTGCTGCAGTACCAAACACACTCTAAATCTTTTAGAGTGACATGCTTGCTAGACTTGTATTATTTCAAATTTAGCTAACTGCTAAATCTAAATTTATTTTATATTTAACATGGTTGATAAATCTATTTTACATTACAAAGATTTTTTTTATTTAAAATTTTTTTAACCAAATATTTTATCTTACGGTAAGATAAGTTATTTTATTTTTAATAAATAAAGTGAATCTAGGCGTTCACAATCATTTGCTACGAAATGAATAGTATTTAATAACAATGTACATGCATCTTAATCGTACTTGTACAATAATATCAGTACAATCATGAGATAATCAATCAATTGAATGATACAATGAATAAAAAAATACTAAATAGTTTGTAACTTGAAAACATCACAACTATAATTATAATGTCTTTAAATAACTGTAGCCATTCACATAATTAATACGAATAGATGCACCAAAGGGAAGTCCCTTTCTAATTAAAACATCCAATCCATAAACAGTTATCTCTAATATAAGTGTTTTTTTTTTAATTAAAACATCCATACACGATTTTCTTTGACATATCTTTCACCGATTTTTTTCAGGAAACAAAGTTTTGTTTTTCAAAACTAAGCACATCGGAGAATCTTTCTTTTTATAAATTAGCATAATTAAAAAAATAATTTTAAATTAGTACAATTTGACTAGAAACACAAATATGCTATGAGCATATTCAAATACAAAGATACCATATATGTCTCCATCATTTTTTTTTATAATTTGATAATTATTTCCCTTTTTATTTTCTATTCAAAATGCATATAATCCCTCAATTTCTATTTTTAAGCTAACTTTAGTTCCATTACTATCATTATTTTATCCATTGTTTTTTGCGTAAAAAAAACTTGATTTTATTTAAGTCAAGCAAAATATAACATTTTTTATTCTTTTTAGAAGATTATTCCATTATTTTTAGCAAAATCTGTTTAATTTATAATAATAAAACTAAAATTAACTAAATAAAATAATTAAAGCGCCAAATGAAATCCGTAAAGAAGAAAAAAACGAGTAGGCACATTAATTAAATTAGAAGAAAAAATAGAAAAAAAGAGAAAAAAATAATAAGATGCTAGGCACATATACAATGATTTTTTTATTGTACTAGTTTGGGAAAAAAAATAAAAGAAAAAATTTAAACTTTAAATTAAGATGCCCAATAAGTGTTTTTTCCCCCTTTCGAGAGAAAATAAAAAAACAGTGGTTTAATTACACGTCACCTGCCCTCTTAAAAGTTAAAAAACAATGTCTTTCGGTGGAGTCCGTCAGAGTTAAAATTAAAACATTATTTTTCTATATTAAAGCCTCCGTGTTTCTTAAAAAAGGAAAAGAAAAAAAGAAAGAATAAATGAAAGCCCGTGCCAGCACTAACATACCTGGTTTGAATTTGAGATTGAATCTATTTTTTTTAAATTGATTTTTTTAATTTTAAATTAATTTTTTAAATATTTTTTTGATTTTTTTATATATTAATATTAATTTTTTTTAAAAAAAATATTATAAGAAACCTCTACGCTACCAAACCCGACTGTTATTTTCAGGATACCCCCCTCCCATTATTTATTGCACTTCACCCTCTAAGCAAACCACCTCAACAGCCCCCACGCCTCTCCATTTCCCTGCAGCCAGTAATTATACAATGACCAAACTTCGAATCTGAACCCAAACACAAAACAACCCTTCATTTTCTCCCTCTATAACCTTAACTAGTCAACCTGGTCTTGTCTCGAGACCGACCAGCAAGAGCCCATGGCAGCGGCACTAGAGTGCTGGTCGAGCAGAGCCAGCACAGACGAGGACATGGTAGAACAAGTCTTGATGAGAACACAAGACAGATCAGAAACCTCATCATCTTCAATCACTACAACGGCAACATCCTTACAATTATCTGATAAAATCTCAAATCATTCACTTAAAGACACCATTTCCTCGTCATCTGCAATGCAAAAAAGGCTTCAAAGATTGAGTCGAAATGTGTCTGAAGCCATTGCTTCACTTAAAAACTCATTGAATCTTGATTCACCACGTGACTCACTAGTGCAGCTAACGAGCTCCCAACAGGGTAATGCAAATGGTAATAAGAGCGAGAGATGCAGAAAGGTTGTGTGGGCAAGTGTTGTAAGGAACCTCACTCAGCTGTATCCGGGGAGCCAGTTGCCCGAGAAGCTTGTGTCCAATATCAGGAAGCACTATGATTCTTTGCCACTCAGGTTTGGTTTTTATTGGTGATCCAATCTTGCTTTACTCTATAATTTTGCACTGGGTTTTGTTTGATTGCCACGAAAATGGAGGAAAATTAGACAAACACACTTTTTTTGAGGAGTAACACTGCCACTCTATTTTGCAAAGAAAGCGCACCATTTTGATTTATTTTTTGGTGGTCTACCAATACAAAGATAACATTAGTGCTAGAATTTGAGATTTAATCCAATATACTGAAAAAAGCTAAAAGCTTTTACAGGAATTTACCTTTTGTCTACAAAGTTTCCGGTTGTTCTTGCGTTCTATGCATAATTGTTGCCCTTTCTTCTTTTTTGGTAAATTTGGTGTTTTTGACAGTTATGCTCAGGCAGGGTTTGATATGAAAGAAGTGTTTTTGCACATTAAGTTGATAGAGCAGACATCAGTTGACGAGCAACCAGCAATAATGATACAAGAAGTGTCTGATGATGAGGTACAGGGCTGTGTATACAAACTCACATTTGCTTGCAACTCGTCCATTTCGTGGCCCGCAATGTCTGGTGCATTGGATAGCGCTTCCATTTGTTGCAAGAAGATTCAGATCTTTGAAAAGAAAGGGTTTACTCTTGGGGTTGTTCTTATTTTAGTCCAAGTTGGACAAGAGAAATCATTTAGAGCTCGGATAGAAAGCGCTTTAAAATCTTCTGTAAAGAAGTCCAAATCCACCACTGTGAAGCTTCCCTTCGGGCTTTGTGGGTGTCAAGAAGAGAATACTAAAGGAAACTTTGGTGAAATTGAAGAGGATTCTTGTGAACAGAATTGTAGGAATGCCATTGAGATTTCAAATGTGAATATTCAGCTTGAGATGCCCTTACCCACTTCGTCGATTGTTGTATCCGTCGATGAGTGGCAAACAGTTAATTCTGGCAGGGATGAGATAGGAAAATGGCTTTTGAACTCTGATAATCTTGAATTCATTGATCAGATTGGACCAAATTCCTTTAAGGGAGTTCACAAGGGCAAAAGGGTGGGAATTGAGAAGCTTAAAGGGTGTGATAAAGGGAATTCTTATGAGTTCGAGCTCCGTAAAGATCTTTTGGAACTGATGACTTGCGGGCATAAGAACATTCTTCAATTTTATGGAATTTGTGTTGATGAAAATCATGGATTGTGTGTGGTGACCAAATTGATGGAAGGTGGATCTGTTAATGAGCTAATGCTAAAGAATAAAAAACTTCAAACTAAGGAAATAGTAAGAATTGCTACAGATGTAGCAGAAGGGATAAAGTTTATGAATGATCATGGTGTTGCATATAGAGACCTTAACACGCAACGAATTATGTTGGACCGGCACGGGAATGCTTGCTTAGGGGACATGGGCATAGTCACTGCTTGCAAGAGCATGGGTGAGGCGATGGAGTATGAAACAGATGGTTATCGTTGGCTAGCTCCAGAGGTTTGTTCCCTATGTTTCTTCACAAGTTTCAAAATTCATGTCTTTGAAAGAAGTCAATTCTGATCACAACTATCCATTGGATAAGCACTTGTCACGGCCATGAACCTAGCAATGATCAAAGCGTGTTTTGCATAGATGGACAATGAAACCAGTCGATTAGCTTGCATTTGAAATTTTGTTTTGATTATCATAATTTTTGGTACGTAATCGCAATTCCATGCCATGCATCAATGCCCTGTAGGATATCGACTTATTGTGTTGTTTTGATGTTGGGATATTTTAGTTCTTGAGGGATCTTTGGTGTATTTTGAGCTAGTTTGCATATAGGTGCTGCACCTTTTGTTGTGTAGCTGGGTTCAAAGTTAATTATTTGGCTACGAATACATTTAAGCACCTTTAACTGTCACCGTGAAATATCATGCCATTCTTATCTTTAATTGCCTACCTGTTACTGTAAATTTAACCAGGAGAATACTGTAAATTTAATTGCCTATCTTTAGTAGGAGTATCTTTTTGTGATAAACGATGTTACACCTGTGTTCAAGGACATTGCTTAGAATCAATGTAGGAAGGCACTATCTGGTTCACTCAAATATGCTGAAAGAGACTTTATACCACTCATCCCAACATAATTGCTTGAGCATGCGCAACATGTCTTCATAATTGTTCTTGCTTTACATCTCAACTTAACATTTATCTTTGCATAAACACCCCTATATTCTCCATTAGACAAATCATCCCAGCCACTACAATATTGTTTTGGTGCCACTTTTAGCAAAATGTTTTAGTTAGTGGAGCCCGCTGATTTGATCTCTTGAACTTTAGGCATGATTAGCGGTCCTTTTCAATACCTAATTTGTAAGCCAATACGTGGGCACAAACTTTTTTCAATTCCATTTGCCTATAGGATCAATATACATATGATGATAATATTCAACTTGATGTAACTCCTGAAAGGAGATTCAACTAGGTAAGTTGCAGTTATCCAATCCAAGTGCTGTGGCCATAATGATACATAAATTTCCCTCCCTAAACAGGAACACAGATGAATTGATGATCTACCATTTCTGGTTGAAAACAGATAATTGCAGGTGATCCAGAGAACATAACCGAGACATGGATGAGTAATGCATATAGTTTCGGGATGGTGGTTTGGGAGATGGTGACTGGCGAGTCTGCTTATGCTGCATATTCACCTGTGCAGGCAGCAGTTGGTATAGCTGCTTGTGGCCTAAGACCTGAGATCCCTAAGGACTGCCCGCAACTCCTGAAATTTCTGATGATCAAGTGCTGGAACAATTCCCCATCAAAGCGCCCTAAGTTCTCCGAAATTCTATCAATTTTGTTGCGGCCTGGCAACAATATCAATCGGTAAAAGTTCTTAAAGCCCGTGGTATGCAGTCGGATTATTGCTGAATCTTGTGCAAAAAAAAGTCCCATATCAAGTTAGTAGGAACAGGGTCCTAACATGCATAGTTGAAGATTTTGGAAGTTGATATAGCAGAAACGAAGGTATATTTCTTCTTGTACCTTGTGGAATCAATCTCGCAAATCAGAGAAAAGAAGATGAAAAACGTGCCTTGACTGGCCGATTGCATTTTTTAGATTGTCTGCCATGGTATATATTTATTCCATTTCTCATCATGTTTGCAGCGTGAGTGATGGAAATATCAAGTAACTTTCCCTATGTGCGCGTCATGAATTACCATGCATCGGCCATTGATTGCGAAATGCGTTAGATCGGAGAAAAGATGGAAGAAAAAAAGGAAACCAAGATCATATGTGGTCCTTTGGCCGTACAAATTTTGAGTGATACTAGGAATTTTGAGTGTCCCATGTTCTCTCTTTTCGTTCATGTGGTGGCCATCGGAGGGAACTAAAAGAGGCCTCTCATGTTTTAATGTCTCCTGGGAAATTAGAGTTGTAAAACACCCTTCTTTTAAGGGTCTAATAGCATAGTTGAACTTTTGAACATATAACCAGTCCCAAGGGGCCACGTATTGGAAAATGGATTTGGCTGTAGAAATTTCTGCATCTATTGCGAAATGCTCCCGTGTTGTCGTTTTGTCTGTCTAATCCATTGACCAGTGATATAAAGAATCCCTGGAGATCTATGAAACTAGAGAAAAGGCAGCTTCAGGCATTACTCCTGATCTAGACCTGCCCTGCTCAAGATTAAGAGAGATCGTTCTCTACTCTCCAGCTCTCTAGCATGCTGGAGGAAACGTGGCTATGGACAAAATCTAAAAATGTACTAATGTGTAGACGTTGAAGGACAATCGAATCCCATCGCTAGGAACTAATCATGTCATCTGAGAAGAGCACATGCATAGCATGTGCATCTGTTATTCAGGCCTGAGAAAAACTCCAAAGGACACGTTCTTTAGAGTTTCAAGGTCTCACTTCCAGCTACTCTACCTACATTAATTAATCGAATCCTTAACTGGTTACACTGCTTTCGGTTCATACATGACCAGTCAAGGACTTCGATATAATATACCACTTCACATGTAAAGCCTGCAGCACTGTAACCGTGCACAGCAGCGTTGAGTTTTCCTCAGAAGAGGGATTAGCCATTCGTTAACGGGGTGCTAGCTATCTTAATGTTAAGAACAACATGGCATAGCATCTAGGACCAAACTTTAGGTGCCGGTGTTATAGGATGAATCTCAATGAACCAGAAGAGCTCCGTAAGTTGTCTGGCAGAAACAAAGAGTGTGTGTCTGGGGACCAAAATCAAGGCACCCACTTGTTTGTGCCTCCGGGAAGCAGAGAAGCAGACTGTTCAATGCCATCATAATAATCTTCGTAATAAAGATACCGTGAAAGCATGATGTCCCGCAGGTGCAATAATGACACATCAACTTTGTTCCTTCTACCTGCTAATTCCGATCAAAGTTTGCATTTAAGCCCGTCACTAGTCACTGCTAGCCCGTGACGAGCATGGATGCACTAGAGGAAGTATGCCTATAAGTTGCTCAACGGCTGTACTGGGCTTTGTTTGTTTTGTTGTTAAAAATATTTTTAAAAAATTTTATTTTTTTTATTTTAATATCCTGATGTAAAAAATAAATTTTTAAAATAAAAATATTATTTTAATATATTTTTAAACAAAAAATACTTTAAAAAACAATAATTCCCCTAATCTCGAACACTATTGCAATTAACTGAGAGTCAATTATTACTTAGCCCCTGTATTTTAACATATTCAATTAGTCAGCACCCATTAGTTTTGCGAAACATATATATAAAATCTCCTGTCTCCACCATCTCAAATTTGTTTATAAATTGATTTTTTGTCAATTATACGTTGTTCTCTAATTTATTTTGTATTATTCTTTTTTGAGAAATAAAAAAATTGAAAGAGAAGCAAATAAGGTGGGAAAATTTGATGACGAGATGTGATATTTTTTTTAACACATTTATTAAATGAGTATGGCTAATGCAAATTTTTCTATGGCATTTAGGGAGTATTTAATAATATTTTATTAGTTTTTTCCTAGGACAATTTTAAAGAAAGAATAGATATAAATAGGATAAATAATTCCTAAATAGAAATATTCTTATAATTTTTTGTGGGTCATAAATTATTTTTTATATATATATTCATATTTTTTTTAAAGATGAATACATGGAATAATTAATATAATGATACGAGTCACTCCTAATCACCATAAAAAACTCTTTTATGAATTTTAATTCATAACAGATAAGCAGAAATAGAGTTTGAACTTCGGCCGCCGAAGCCCATCAGGACCCAATTAACAAGGCTGGGCCGAAAGCCGTCTCATTTCTTCTTTAGTTCTTACTTTTAATACGAGCTTCAGCAAGGCTTTCAACATTTTCAACCCAATTTATGCATCTGATCGCATATTGTTTAGCTGTTAGCACCAGAGAAAACCCACAAGGATGGATCCACGCAGAAGCAGGATCAAAGGTTTTCCCCTTCTTTCTGAACTAATAATGCATAACAGCAGTTGTTTAAAGCGCTGATCTCAAGTCTGGCAGGCCATTTTCAATACTCACCATGGATAGATACATACCTTGAAGGCATATCGTAGATTACATGAATTAAAAATGTAGAAGGGACGTTGGAGAATCTTCTGGGCGTAGCCAGATAATGATCAATGACAAGAGAGAAATGGATGTTTATTACGTTGGAAGCTTCCCAGACTTTGAAAATGCTTTGGAATTGAATCTGATTTTAAAACAGAATCCAGATGTGAAAAAGGTGCGGTTCCCACATATATGTGGATGAATGCATGGATCCACAGTCGCTTGTACCATAAAATGTCCGAGCATGATTGCCATCTAGGAATTACCATAAAAATGGAATTGCCTGGTGATCTTTTCCAACCTTCAAGGCAGGAAGGTGTGCTCCACCAGATGGATGATGCGTTGTGATAGAATGTGACAGTCAGTCTCCAATGCAATGCTCTTGAATGAACACCAAAGGCAACGCAGCAGTATGGTAAATATTCTACTTGCTAGAACAAGAGAACGAAAAACAAGAAAGGGCAGACGGGAAAAGGAGAGTTGAAAAAAGATAGAGGGAATGGGAATAGATATGAGCTCCAAGAAAAGAATGGTTCCATTTGCAGGGAAGAAGCAACCCTCTGTCATTTGTTGGCCCATTAGGATGACTATATCTGGTCCCAGTGGCCAACAGGGCATCGTCGGCAAAAGGAAATAAAGATGGAAAGAGAGAGAACATATTCGGTAGGAAACGGAAGTGAAGATAAAATTCAATCAGAAACTTCTTTCCAGTTCCAAACAAGAAATAAAAACAATCAACAGTTGCCAGCTCGTGGCTTGCGCGGAAACTCCAGTAAAATATCTTGCGTATGCATGTGTTGTGTCATTTTTAATTGTAATTATCGGCCTCGATTATTCCTTGTCGTTCTTCCTTCTTTCTTCTACCTTCGAGTTTGAAACAAATTCAAGGACCTGGATCATTCTAGTAGTCACCGAGGTAGTTGAATTATTGCATTTGTCATCATTTCTCGGTATGGAAAATCCTCTCTCGGAGAAAGTTTTCTGCAGCCAGAATTCACTGCGCTTCAACTTGAAATTGTTTGAATCATAAAAAACATATTGTAACCATGCTAGTTGCACAAATAAAAAATAATAAAAATTTAAAAATAAATAATTTATTATTAAAAACAACAAAATTATATTTCTTGAAAGTATTTAGTTTAATTTAATTTAAACATTGTTATTTTTATTATTAATATACATGCTAGAACTTTAACCTTATATATATATATTACAAGTTTGAATATATAATCTATACATGCTAGTATTTTTTTATTATATTTATATTGAAAGCATATTTATGTTAAATTTTATTTTATATGTTTATAGATTTAAAATCACATGCATTGTAATCTTACTTTGAATAATTTTTTATATTTTATATATTTTTATTATAATAAACTATACGTCCATAATCCCTAATCCAATATAATACAACTTATTATGATAACACTTTTTTATAGTATAAGAAAAAAATAATTTACGATAAATCTATGTCGAACAACTGTGATACAAAGTAATTATCTTTAAAGGCTTTTATCATGCCTTCTCTTTTTTAAATTATAGTATATCAATGTTCTGATTTTCGTTATCTACATGGGTGACAAGATAGACTGAGCGTGTATATTTAAGTTTTTAATAGATATCAAAACTTTACTGGTTAAAACATAAATATATTGGCACATAAGCAATTTATAGATAATAACTATAATATTACTCTTTTAAAAAATAGCATCTATTTTAAGAATTTTATATAAGGTAAAGAAAAAATATGTGAAATTATATACTTGACATATAAATAGATGAGATGTACACTTTTAATGCATTTAAAGAAATTGCTACACTATATAAAATACACTTGCTATTTGAAGTGTACTCCACTATAGGTCATAATTGTTTTTAAAATTATTAGATATGCATGCTATTTTGATATATTTTTTAATATAAAAAATTTAAAATATAAATTGAAAAACTTATAAAAACATGTAATAAAATAAAATCAATAATTATTTATGTAAATAAATAAAAAGATCATTAATGGCAATTAAAAGAGAAGCTGAAAAATTAAAAGTAAGATGCATATTAAGATATTTGATTAAATAAAATAAGATATTTACTCGTTTGCATCTACTAAATTTATTTATTGAAACCAATAAAAATAGAAAAATATATGAAACTAATTGAATAAAATAAAAAAAGATTATGCAAGGCCGAGTATATTAAAAATATTATTTTTATAAAATAAATTTTATTTGTATAAAAATAATTCTTTAAAAATTAAATATAAAAAATATTTTATTAAAAAAAGTTGCAAAAATCATGGTTTGGATCATGAGATTAAGATAAATCGATAGAAAATAAATTAAAGATAATCACAAAAATAATCTTTTTTTTAAATATTAATAATGTAGAATGATAAAATCATGAAAGAAAAAAAATATCAAACTGTATTAACTTTTCAAATTTGTGATCCGTGTCATTATATTAGAAGGTCCACAAATAAATAAATAAAAAACATGAACCTAATCCTAAAAAATAAAACAATAAATGATCAAATTGGAAGAAAAAATAATCACACAAAAAGTTATAACTAAACTAATGAGGGTGAAAAAAAATAAATAAATTAGAGGGCATTAAAAAAATTAAACTGGAGGGTGAAATAAAAAATAAAAAAACTTTAACAAAAAGAAAAAGAAATCAAAAGAATAAGGGTTAAATTGAAAAAAAAAAACAAAACAACATCAACTTTTATTGAATGATGAAATTTAAAATTAATAAAACTTAAAAAAAAAAGTTAAGGAAAAAATTAGAAACAAAAATAATAAGATCCAAATTGGAAAAAAATAATATATGATAAATTGTAATTTAAGAACGAAATTGGAAATATAATTTTTTTTTTATAAATGACCCAATGATGAAAATAAACAATAAAAAATTGAAGAACATAAATTGACAAACCAAAATAAAAAAAAACAAATGTGTATTTTCTTTGGACAAGAGAGAAAAGAAGGAAAAAAAAAAGATCATCATAAACAAACCATCCATCACCCCTCGCCACGTGCCACCCCAACACGAAGAGGATATGATGACACTTTCAAAGACCTGATAAAATGATAGATTTGGCTATCATATTAGATCATACTTGTAGTCCAAAAAGCATGGACAACGCTTACGTGATGGAGTGTAAAAAGCATGTGCCAACAACTATTTAAAATAAAAAAATATTTTTCTAACTTAAAAATACTAAACCGCCTTTCATGAGCTTTGAAATTTTTAAAATATATGAAAGGACAAAAATACCCCTGAATGTATGCCTTGTTCCTTTGTCTTTTCTAAGGATAAAAATGTATTTTTACTTTATTTTAAGAAGCGAAAAGCTAGAAAGCCCTTTGTCAATATCTCTAATTTGTTTGACCCGGGGATAAATAAGTAATTTTATTGTTTTTAAGTTTTTAAAAGATGAAATAATCCTTGGTTAACAACTATAGATTTTGTGACCCTAGGGATAAATATAACATTTTAATGTGCAAAGTTTTAGAAAAGACTAACATGCCCTAAAAAATCTTTTAATGACCATTAAATCACTTTAAAAGACCAAATTACCTCCACCACTAAGTCTCTCATCTTCCCACCCAATGGTAAAATAATAATTTTATTTAGCAATCCACAATAAATTATGTCTAGTGTTACAATGAAAAATTATGTTAATTCATTTTCTACTATTCTTATTATCAAACACAGGCAAGTAAATTAAATATAATGAAATGAATTCCAAATTAAACCAAAGAAAAATGATATGATAATAATTTGAGGACAAAATTCAAATTGTTAGGAATATGTAATTATATATATTGAATACCATTAAAGTCTCTTAAATTTCCATGATTTTTGGATTTAGTCTCTTAGATTTCCATGACACTTGAGTTTCTAAGTGTCCTTTAATGTTGTAACGCCCATCCTACTCCTTCTAGTAGAATATTATCCGCTAAGACTTAGCCTAACCCGGCTTCCACGCCTCACGGTTTGATTCATGATAACCCATAAAACGTGTCCTATAAGGTTAGATACCAACTGCCTTAATATACCCCGACTCTAGACATTCTTCTCGCAATATGGGATGTTACAATCCTCCCACATTAAGAATGAATAGTCCTTGGCTCTGATATCATATATAACGTGCACGACTCACTCCCCCTTACAGAAATTGTCTGTTATAGCTCAGCCCAACCCGACTTCCACGCCTCACGGTTTTGTTCCTAGCAACCCACAGGCTCCAAAATATGTCCTACAAGGTTAGGTACCGACTGCTTTAATATGTCTTGGTTCTAGATACTCTTTTCTTGATGCGGGATGTTATAATTATTCTCATTTTCTTCTCCTATAAATAGACTACTTGTCTTGTATTCTAATGATTTTAAAAGAATTTTGATAAGAAAATGTATAAAATTCTATTTTGGAACTTATTTTGAATATCCATGTTCTTATTTGTACTTTATTTTTAAGATATTACCAGCAAAATCACTCTAGTTTAGTGAAATTTTAGCACACATGAACTCCTATGTTATTGACTTTTATCAATATCAATATTTTCTTTCTTTTCATTATTATTCATACTTTATGGAATATATTTGGTTCTATAACTGATTTTGACAATTTCTGTCCTTTTTATGAATCAAGATTTAAAGTTCTTAAAGAACTATTATTTTAAGTTCATGAAAAATTAAATAAATTAAATATAATTATTAAAGAACTAGTATTTCTAAAGAACTAAATAAATATTAGTCTTAAAAGACTATTTTTTCCCTTTTATATTTATAATTTTATTTAATATGTTATTTTCTTTTTCATATATAAATAATATCGAATCTAACAAAACTTGAATTTATTGCTTTTGATAAATCTGAGAATAATTATTTGTCATTGATTCTTGACGCCAAGATTTATCTGAAAGCTATGAATCTTGGAGAGACCATTAAAGAAGAAAATAGTGCATCTTTATAAGATTACGCAAAAGCAATGATTTCATTCATCACCATCTCCATGAAGGATTAAAAGTCAATTATTTCATAATAAAATATCCTTTTGTTACATGGAAAAATATATAAAAAAGATATAACCACTAAAAAATTACCATACTTTCTCAAGCTTGTTATGATTGGTTGCACCTAAGGTTACAAGATTTTAAATTAGTCAGTAAATATAATTCTGCTCTTTTTAAAATTACACCAGCTTAAATTATATGGTAAAAATATCATAGAAGACCAAATGTTAGATAAAATATTATATACTTTTTATGCATTAAATATTGTCTTACAACAACTATATAAAGAACATAATTTAAAGAGGTGTTTATAACTAATTTCATGTTTTATTGTGGTTAAATAAAATAATAAGTTTTTAATGAAAAATTATCAATCCCATCTCATATGTTCAAAACCATTCAATGGAGTGAATGGAAACCCTTGTCTAAAAGATAAAAAAAAAAATAAAGGTATATATATGAAAATAATAAATAGAAAAGGAAAAGAGATAATCATTCAAAAAACAACTCATCATATCACCAAAACTGTAGACACAATAAGCCCAAATAAGAAAAAGGAAGAATTTGAATAAACCTAAAGATAAATGTCATATGTATGGTATGCATGGTTAGTGGTCATATACTTGTTGCATGTTAAAACACTTTATAGATTTATATCAAGCCTCTTTAAAACAAAATACAGTTGAGACTAAATTTATTCATAAAGATGATTATAAAAATCATAATGTTTATCTTGATGTTTTTGATTTCTTTAAAAACCTAGATAATAAGACAGAAAACATGCTTAGTGGTGGGATCATTAGGGATGATTAATATTTTTTTATATTTGTATTATGATATTTATTTTATTGTATTTCAATACATAATTTTAATTTTATCTCAATTATGTAATAAACTTTAATTATATTTTGAATAATGACATGATTTTTCATGATGAAAATTTATATCTAGCAGATAGTGCAACAACATACACAATTCTTAAAGAAAATAAATAATTTGAATATTTGACATTAACCAATGCTAATATAATTATAATATTAGGTCTAATAGACATTATTAAAGACTTTAAAAGAGCTAATATTTTGTTACCAAATAACATAAAACTAGGCATCAAACATGCATTATATTCATTTGAGTCCAGAAAACATTTACCCATTTTTAAATATATACACGCTAATGATTATTATATTGAAATAATAGATGAAAAAAAAATAATATCTTTATATTATTTCATGTATTTCAGGCTAAAAGCTTGTACTTAAAAAATTACATGCTTTCTCTTCTGGAATTTATTATACGATCATGAAATCTACTAAAACAAACATTGTGGTACATTAGAAGTGTTCCCACCTAAAAAACTTTATGCTTTGGCATGATCAACTTAGATATTTGGATCAATAATGATGTAGTAAATTATTAAAAATTCACATGGATATCCTTTAAAGAACCTAATGATTCCTTTTTCAAGTGAAAATCCATGCACTTCATGCTTTTAAAGTAAAATAATGACCAAACCATCTCCATAAAAGGTTTTTATAAAATCACCATCTTTTCCCTGAAGAATTCAATGAGATATATTACGGACCTATTCATTTATGATTAGTACTTAAAAGTGCATTTTTATCATGGTTTTATATCATCATTTTGCACTTGAAGTATCAATAACTCCTTAACTAAAGCATGTTTTATAATAATATATCTAATAATATAAGATACCTTTAATTTGTGGTAAATGTTCATTTTAAATGCAGGCCTATCACATAAATGAAAGGATTGATTGATGACTTTAAGAACTTAAATTGCAAGGGCAAAGTGATGACCAAAATTAGAAAAGAGATGTCGGTGCAATCCAAACCGGAACACTGTTTGGTAATTGGGTCATATCTGGAGCTATAGATCTCAGATTTAGGTCTACTTTATATGGATAGAAAGGTAAGACATAGGCCTACAACTTTCATATGGAGCCCAAGATCTAAAAAGGCTATTTTCAAGTCCAAATTATTGCAACAACAAAGAAGCCCGAAGCTGTCCTCCAGCCCGAGCACTGTTTAGTATTTTGGCCATATCTGGAGTTCTAGAAGTCCAAATGAGCTGAATGTTTTACACAAGAAAGCTGAGACAATTGCCTACAACTTTCGTGTTTTCAAATGGCTCTAATTGGGACGTTATCAATGACGTTTTGGGAAAACAAGAGAAGATAAGGATTGTCACCAAGTCAAGAGTTGGCTACCCGCTCATCAATTAGTCATCAAATCAATAGTTCCCAATTTTGGCCTATAAAAGGAGGCATTTGCCATGCATTTAGGCATCTTGGTTTCCAGATCAAGATCATGCTCTTCCTTTCTCTCTTTGTATTTTTTGTAATGTTTATGCTTTGCTTTCATTAATATTAAGTTTATGCCTTTCATTTCCTTTCCTTTACTTAGTTAACTTTTATGTTCTTATTTTGTTTATCTATTTTGCTTTCTTTCATTATGTCTAGCTAAGTTAGTTATGTCAAGGTGAAAAGGTTACACTAATGGTGTAAGAATAAGTATAGTGTAAACTTAATATGGACTTTAATGTTTGATACTAACATGTTTTCTATTTGTTATCTTGTTCACTCTTTAATACTTTGCTTGTTAAATGACTAATCTTAATTTATGTTGTATAACACTTGGTACAACAAATGCTTGGCACTTTCATATCTCATACTGTATGGTATAACCGACACCTGAGCTATGAAAGAAACTTGATTTGTTGTTAACATAAGTTATAATCATGAATGCTTGACGAGATTTACAAGTACTAGCATTAATCGAATAAGATCACTAATGTAATCATGTTAACAATCTATAATTTGATTGGAACCTCATTTGTGTGTGGTTTCCAATTGAATAATAAGAGTTTATACTATACTTGTTTGACATACCATTAGTGGAACCTCTAACCTTGACATTTGTTATTATTATTGTTTAATCCTTACATTAATTTTTCATCTCCAAGTTCTCATCATCTTCTTCTTCTTCTCTTTCTTTATTATTATTATTATTATTAGTACTACTACTACTA
>NW_011499865.1:814550-902940 GCF_000495115.2 Populus euphratica
TTATTATTATTATTATTATTATTATTATTATTATTATTATTATTATTGTTGTTGTTGTTGTTGTTGTTGTTGTTGTTGTTGTTGTTGTTGTTGTTGTTGTTGTTGTTGTTGTTGTTATTGTCATTGTTGTTATTATTGTTATTACTATTATTATTGTTGTTGTTATTATTATTATTGTTGTTGTATTATTGTCGTTTATAATTTGTACAATTAACCTCCCTGTGGTTCGACCCCGGTCTTGCCAGGTTATTTATTACTTCGACACTCCTGCACTTGGGAGAAGACATCAATCTTTTCATCGTGTCAATTTACCATGCAAACCTTTTAAAAATTTTATGGTCACATATTTGTTTACTCTTTAGTTAAAATGTTGTATTTTCTATATTAATATCATATATTCTTAGACTACTGGTGTAATTTTCTGATTATCAAATTAAGATAATTTGACTAGATAATGCTTATGAGTTTACTTCTCAAGAATTTAATAATTTTTGCATTTCTATTGGAATTGATGTTAAACATTCGATTGCTCATGTATATACTCAAGATAGTCTAGCAAAATCATTTGTAAAATGACTTTAATTAATTGTTAGACCATTACTTATGAAACCATAATTACCTACATCAATTTAGGGATATATTATATTACATATTGCATCATTGGTTAGAATTAGACCAAGTGCTTATCATAAATATTCTATTTTGCAACTTGATTTTGTTATACCATTAAATATATTTCATTTATGAACTTTTGTTTAGATGGTATATGTGCCTATAACACCCTTATAAATGACTAAAGTGGGTCATAATACATAATGAGAATTTATGTTGGCTTTGATTCTCCTTATATTATTAGATTCTTTAAACTTTTTAACTAATAATGTTTATAAGGCACATTTTAAAAACTATCATTTTGATGAGAACATTTTTTCATTATTAGGGAAAACAAATTAGTGCATGAAGCAGGATAAGAAATTACTTAAAATAACCCAAGGTTATTTTATTTTGATTTAAGAACAAATCAATGTGAACTTAAAATTCAAAAGATAATTTATTTACAAAATATTACAAATAAATTATCACATATTTTCACTAATAGTAAAAAAATGTTTAAATCCCACATTTCAATTATAAATGCTCCATCTAGAATTACAATCCCTGAAGTATAAAAGATAACATAGTAGTAAATGAATCCATATCATGCCTGAAACGTGGAAGGTATGTTAGTGCTAAGGACAAAACTATTAGAAAACAAAAATTATAATAAATAAATAATGCTACTCTTGAAAAGTCCTCATCCATAAAACAAGTGACAAATATTATGTCCAAATCATTTTCTAATATTGATCCTCTTGAAGAGAGACCTTCTAAAAAGGCATCTCTTAAAAAGATCCAGGTACTTGAATATAATGAGATCTTCATAAATTATATTTATATAAGAGAGATTTTAGACCAGAATAAAATTTTCATAAATATTATATTTGTATTAAGGTTGTTTTTGGCATCACTAAAAGTATTATGAATTTGAGTCATAAACTATAAAAAAATATTGATATATAAATGATTAACCAACGTGGAAAGAAGTAATCCAAATGAAGTTAAACTCACTTACATAACATTAAGTATTTGGACATAGAGTTCTTATACCTAAAGATATTATGCCTATTGGATATAAGTGGATTTTTGTTAGAAAACAAAATGAGAACAATGAAATTGTACGATATGAAGCAAGACTTGTTGCATAAGATTTCTCACAAAGACTTGACATTGATTATGAAAAAAACTTATTCTCTAGTTATGGATGCAATTACTTTTAGATTTTTGATTGATTTAGTAGTTTCAAAACTCTAGATATGTGCTTAATAGATGTAGTTACAACATGTCTATCAGAATCATTAGATAAAGATATCCATATGAAAATTCTTGAAGGATTTAAAATGCCAAAAGCCTTTTATGATAAACTTATAAGTGTTTATCCCATTAAACTACAAGAAATTTATATGGTTAAAACAATCTAGTTAGATGTTGTATAATCATTTTAAATAATATCTCCTAGAAAAGAGGTTCGAGAATAATAATATTTTCCCAGCCATTTTTATTAAGAAAACAACATCCAAATTTGTTATTTTTGCAGTATATGTCAATAATTTAAATCTTATTGGTACTCTTGAAGAGCTTATAAAAACTACAGTCTATTTGGAAGATGAATTTGAGATGAAAGATCTTGAAAAGATATAAAAATTTCTTGATTTACAAATCAAACATCTCTAAAATGGAATACTTATTCATCAATCGACATATACAAAAAAAAGGTCCTTAAATGCTTTTACATGGACAATGATCATCCTTTAAGTGCATTTATGGTTGTTCAATCACTTGATGCAAATAAAGATCATTTTCGACCACTAGAAAAGGATGGAGGAATTCTTGGTCCAAAAGTACTATATCTTAGTGTTATTGGTGCACTTATGTATCTTGTAAATTATATAAGACCAAATATAGCTTTTGCAATCAATTTGTTAGTAAGATACAATTCTAATCCCATTAAAAAACATTGTAATATGGCCAAATATATACTTAGCTATCTCTACGAGACAACCAAAATAAGGTTATTTTATAATGGATCAAATTCATAATTGATTGGATATGCAGATACATGTTATCTCTTTGATCCCTTAAAAGGAATATCACAAACAAATTATCTATTTACCTATAAAGGTAATGCAATTTCTTGGAGATATGTCAAACAAACATTAATGGCTTCTTCATCAAATCATTTATAAATTATTGCAATCCACAAAGTAAGTCACGAATGTATGTTGATACAATCAATTATCCAGCATATAAAAGCAAAATATGAATTGTCATCGTTTAATGAATTTGTCCAAAATATTGGAATGCATCATTTTAAAGAATTACATAAGATATGTACTTTTGAAGTAAAGTCAATACAAATTGTACTCCTTTTTCTTTGCTTAGGTTTTTCCCCATTAAGTTTTACTTTGCAAGGTTTTAATGGAGCAATTTTGTATTTTTTTTAAATCCTGAAGTATTCAAATATGGATCTTGAAGTATCTATATAAAACCCTCTAATGAATTCTAAAGTATTCAAAAATCACACAAGAATGTTGTGTTATTCTTTCTTCATTCATGTTTTCTTCATTTGGATTTTCCTTTGCAAGGTTTTAATGAGATATATTTTTACTACATGGTTGTTTAAGAGAAAGTGTTATATATATATATATATGGAATACCCATTAGAATTTGTTGGACTTCTATGACTCTTGAGTTTAGCCTCTTGGATTCCTATGATATTTAAGTTTTATAGTGTCTTTTAATATTTTCATTTCATTCTCTTATAAATATACTACTCATCTTGTATTCTAATAATTTTAAAAGAATTTAGAAATTCTCTTTTAAGATTTACTAGACCTATGCTAGGTGAGGGCCTATCAATTTTTTTTTTAAATATATAGCATGAATGTTTAAGCAATGGTAGTATAAGTAAAGAAGTTAGAAAAACCTAATGCTTGATTTGTTAGCTTAACTGGATTCAATAAAATTAAGTAATGTAAAACTTTGATTTAAAGCATAGGCAATGATAACAGACGAACCATACATAAAAGTTTTGGTAACAATTAACTAAAACAAATAAGTTGTTAATATCATACATGAAATAAAAAGAAAGAAAAGATCAATGAAGACTCACTATCATTCCACTGTGGATAATACCCACCGCTAAAAGACCTTGTTGAGATAGTCCAAACCCCACTATAAAAGAGTGTATGATGACATTAAAAGAAGTCACATGGATCGCTAGAGCAATATTGTAAAAAAAAAGAAAAAAAGAAGCGATAATTCAATTATATTCAACCAATCAATTCTATTTAATTCAAGAATAGAACTTATGTATAAAAATAAACTTCATAAAAAACAATAATTAGAAGACCTAAGAGAACCCTATCAAATTAAAAAACAAATGATAAAACATAGAACACAGAAAATTAAAAAAAATATAGCCTGATTTCTAATTAAATAAATATCAAAAGATAAAACTAAAAAAAATTAAATAATTAGATGTTATAGTGTTATCTATAACTAATTATACCTTAATCCACAATATATACAGTAAAAAAACTCACACGTTTTAGAGTTTTGATAATGTTTTCTCTTTTTTTTTTTTTTTAATTCTAATGTCTATGTTTATATTATTCTTTCACATAAATTACATACATAATTCTTAACAATCTAGATGGTCCATTCACATTTTCCATCCCATCCTAGTCCAGAACCCCAAGGCCATACCGAATGCAATACCATAAACTACCCCCCGTCCCTACCCCATCTCAACTTCAATTTCTCTAAACCCAAAATAAAAAAAATCTCTCCTTCACAGTCACTCCACAAGCTACCAAAACCAAACCCCAATCCTCCCCCCCTCCCCCACTTAGATTCCATCCTCCCTCACTGGGCTAATCGGTACGTTTATCTCTTCCTCTAATCAATCTCTCGCTTAACATCTTCATATTCGAATCTTATTAGGCCTCAGGGTTTATGGTTTTATTAGCAGCACCCTTTTTTTATTTCATTTTAAAAATTTTGATTGGTGTTCGTCGCTTGTTTGGCAGTTTACTATACTTTATGCTTCCTATAAAGCGACCTGTTGAAGCAGTGCTGGTTGAAGGAGAAGAAGCACCAGATAACAGCATATCAGATTCATTTTCTTGCAAAAAGAACCGGATCGATTGCTCCTTGGAATCGAACGTGTCTAGTAACAAAAACAGTTGCGTTATTGGTAATTGCAGTGACACCGACAGAGAAAGTAACAACCACTGTAAAGGGGAGTTGATCATGTCACCTGGTGATTCGAAACCGATGGAGATTGATGAGGATCTTCACAGTCGCCAGCTTGCTGTTTATGGAAGAGAGACGATGCGAAGGCTTTTTGGTTCCAACGTTCTTGTTTCCGGGATGCATGGTCTTGGTGTTGAGATTGGTATGAATTATGAGACTTTTTTTTTAGTTGATGCTACTGGGTGGTTTTCCCTTTGTGATTTGTTGGATTTGCGTGTGAATAGATTGCTTTGTTGATATAAGGTTTGGTTTCTGTGGTTTTGAAGTTTGGTTCATTTATTATGTTTTAAGGTTAGGATAGGCAAAATTGGATCTGCGCAATCCAACCACAGACCTAAAATATAGCAAAGAAGGGTGCAGCACATGAAATAGAGATGGTTAATGGAGATTTGTGTGGTCACTATAGCTATGATTGGATTTGCCCCTAAAATATAGATGGAGGCCTTGGCACTCTAAACTAAATACGGGTGGCTTTAAATCATCCGAGACTGCTTGGATCATCAAGATAACCCTGTTAAAGGGGATGCTTATCTTACAAAATAGAGCCTGATTTTCTGAGCAAGAAATTTCAAATCTGTTTTTCTCATTCCCTGGCTTCAAATTACCGAATCATTTCTGTGAGGGAGACACAGAGAAGGGAGGGGGGATGGAGCACATCATACATAGATGATTGAGCATAGTAAACTTAAAAACTTGTTTTATTTTGCAGAAAATGCTTAAAGAAAAAACCTTAAAACTAATTTACTTTGATAATAGTTGCTGACTTCTCTCCTGGCAAGTGAACTTGATCTTAGATCTTTCAATTTGACCTCTCAAGCTCTTTTTATTCTTCCTGGAACTTCTCATTTTCCATTTTGGTACTGCATTGTTCAAGATCTGGGTTCAGCTTTATGCTTGTGCAATATATTAAAAAGCGACAATCCTTACGCACTCATGACCAGTAGTATCAAATGTCTTTATCATTAGCTTCTCAACCACTTTGGTGATTGGTCTTGGAGCTAACACTGGAGAAGGACTCTGGATTTATTGATATTTGTTTTTTTTTTGGTTTGGTTTGTATATATCATGGGTTTGAGTAACAAATAAAAAAGAAATTTAAAATTAAAATTGTGATTGCAAAAGGGAGCTTCTGCCAGCTATTTCTCTTCACATCTTTTCCATATTAGTCCTGCTTGTCTTTTTATCTCAAATTTTGATAGAATCAATTGGAGTCATATCAGTTGGATTGTTATTTTTATTAACCTTGCACCAGATAGTCTGTAATATATATTATTTTTCCTTTGGGTGTGGGGTGATTATCTAAAACTGTAGAAGCCATTGCTTGAGTTGAGATAGCATTATTTAAGGAATGCTAATGTCTTTAATTTGGATTGATTCTTGTTCCTATTGGTGTTAAAATTTATTGACTCTTTCTGTCTCTCTAATGTGTATCTATCTGCTGTAATTCTCGCACTACAGCAAAAAACCTCATTCTTGCTGGTGTCAAGTCTGTGACATTGCATGATGAAGGAATATTGGAGCTGTGGGATTTATCCAGCAACTTTGTTTTTTCCGAGAATGATGTTGGTAAGAACAGGGCCCTAGCATCTGTTCAGAAGTTGCAGGATCTCAACAATGCAGTCACCATCTCTACCTTAACTACAGAATTGACAACAGAACAACTTGATAAGTTCCAGGTACTTCCTTGTTTCTCCACTTTGATATTATCAGAAGAAATCCTGTCCAAATATATGCATTGTGCCATCTTGGCCACCGTTTTATATTCTTGATTAAACCTGCAATTTGCTTAGCAGGTACTTTATCAAGGTTACCAGTAAATCTTTCTTTCACAGGAAAAAATGTTATTACAAATGCATGTCAGAATATGCTACTGAATTTGGATTTTTGTTGTTATATTATATGCATTTATCTAAATCATTTGTATTGTCAATGACTGATTTTCTCTTGCAACAAATTAGGTGGTCAATGCCAGTTAAGGTTCGCAGCTTAATTATGCTATTCTAGACAGGGCCTGTAATTATTTTATGCTACATGCACAACCCTACAAAAGTGAAAACATAGAACTGGCCCGTTTCTTTCTGTGTTGCATCATGTTGTTGTGTGACCTTACACTGCAAGACATGCCAACTCTTAAGAATACAATTGCTTGGTTCAATGAACTTCCAATGTCTTCTGTCCACAAAAGCTTGCAAGCATAATATTCACTTAACAAAAAATAAAATTTATAACCTGTTATATAAGATGGTCTCATTGTTTCAACTCCCAAAAGCATTAAATGTTCTAAGAAATTATAATGGAAGGCATGAACAAGAGGACAGGAGTGAATATTAGTGTGCAGGTGTACTCATCTTGGTACAAAGGATCGCATTGCATCACCTTTTCGGTGTGTTAATAAGATTCTAAGATAATCTAAATGCTAAAGTGAAGGATTTATATCTTCATGCAAATATGGGAAAAAAACCATCCAATGACGTTATGTTTCAGTGGATCATAACTGTGTCCAGGGTGGCCTGTAAGCCAACAGTCCCCCAAAATCTTCAAAATTCACTAAAGTCCCTATGATTTGGTATATGCTTCATATTAGTCCCCATAACAAGCTGTTATTTTTTTATTTGAGGTCATGTTGTGTCTAAGATGCCCCCCTAACAATTCTATTCATCTTCTGCTATTGATTGTGTCTTCTATTTCTTCATTGGGTCTGCTTGAATACATTGCCTATCTTATTTTACAGAAATCATATGTATTTGCTTATACTGCTTCATGCCAGATGCTTGTTTTCTGGTGGTGCAGGCTGTCGTATTTACAGATCTCAATCTTGACAAAGCCATTGAGTTTAATGACTACTGCCATAATCATAAGCCCCCCATCTCTTTTATCAAGGCTGAAGTTAGAGGTCTCTTTGGCTCTGTGTTTTGTGACTTTGGACCTGAATTCACAGTGTTTGATGTTGATGGAGAGGAACCACACACTGGTATAATTGCATCTATCAGCAATGATAACCCTGCACTGGTGTCATGCGTTGATGACGAAAGGCTTGAGTTTCAAGATGGGGATCTTGTTGTTTTCTCTGAAGTGAAGGGAATGACAGAAATGAATGATGGAAAACCAAGAAAGATTAAAAATTCCAGACCATATTCATTTAATCTCGAGGAGGACACCACAAACTTTGCTACCTATGAGAAAGGTGGGATTGTCACACAGGTGAAACAACCCAAGGTGTTGAATTTTAAGCCATTGAGAGAAGCAATTAAAGATCCCGGTGAATTTCTATTGAGTGATTTCTCCAAGTTTGACCGTCCACCTCTCTTGCACTTGGCATTTCAAGCACTGGACAAGTTCGTGTCTGAGATGGGTCGTTTCCCTGCTGCTGGTTCAGAAGAAGACGCTCAGAAGCTTATATCTCTGGCAAGTCACATCAATGAAAACTCCGGAGATGTGAGAGTAGAGGACATTAACCAAAAGCTGTTGCGGCACTTTGCGTTTGGTGCCAGGGCTGTACTGAATCCTATGGCAGCTATGTTTGGTGGTCTAGTGGGACAAGAGGTTGTCAAAGCATGTTCTGGAAAGTTTCATCCTCTCTTTCAGGTTGGTATCAATTTTTTGTTTTGTTGAAACTTCTTAAGTCTCTCTCTCTAGCCAACTTAGGCATGCAGTAAACTTAAGTTTTTGTTCTGGAGCTTTTTAACACTGTTGAGGAATTTCATCTATTTACTTGTAGTCTTTGTACATAAACAAATGGAGGGTTCTTTTCTATACACAGTTAAAAGACTTTTATCTACATGCTTGCGCACTCTGTTTGGACCATCAAATTTAGTTTGATCAGATGAAGTTTTAAATAATGTTGTGTGCTTTGTTTGGGCTTTCCTTTAATTCAGTATGATCAGAAGGACTTTTAAATACTGTTGAGGGTTTCATCTATTAACCTATAGTGAGTTTTTATCATAACATCTTGGCTTGATAAACTAGCCATGTTTAATTTACCTAATTTTACTTGCCTTGGATGTGGCTGTTTCCGAAGTTAAACATCTACCTAATGATTCAACTTTACTGCTTGTTGTGGCAAGCTAACTTTGCCTTTTTTGCTGTAACAGTTCTTCTATTTTGATTCCGTGGAATCACTTCCAACAACAAATTCTGAAGTTAAACATCTACCTAATGATTCAACTTTACTGCTTGTTGTGGCAAGCTAACTTTGCCTTTTTTGCTGTAACAGTTCTTCTATTTTGATTCCGTGGAATCACTTCCAACAACAAATTTGGATCCCAGTGACTTCAAGCCACGAAATAGCCGTTATGATGCACAAATCTCAGTTTTTGGGTCCAAGCTTCAGAAGAAGCTAGAGGATGCTAATTTGTTTGTAGTAGGATCTGGTGCGCTTGGCTGTGAATTCTTGAAAAATTTAGCACTGATGGGTGTTTCATGTGGTGAACAGGGAAAGCTGACATTAACTGATGATGATGTGATTGAGAAGAGTAACTTGAGCAGGCAGTTTCTCTTCCGTGATTGGAACATTGGACAGGCCAAATCCACTGTTGCTGCTTCTGCTGCAACATTAATAAATCCTCATCTCAAGATTGAAGCACTGCAAAATCGTGTGTGCCCTGAAAGTGAGAATGTATTTGATGATACTTTCTGGGAGAACTTAACTGCTGTTGTCAATGCTTTAGACAATGTCAATGCAAGACTCTATGTTGACCAGAGGTGCTTGTACTTCCAAAAGCCTCTTCTCGAGTCAGGCACCTTGGGTGCTAAATGCAACACTCAGATGATCATTCCTCACCTGACTGAAAATTATGGTGCTTCAAGGGACCCACCAGAGAAACAAGCACCGATGTGCACTGTGCATTCATTCCCACATAACATTGATCATTGCTTGACATGGGCTCGATCCGAGTTTGAGGGTTTGGTTGAGAAAACACCAACAGAAGTTAATGCTTATCTATCAAATCCAGTTGATTATACTAATGCTATGACCAAAGCTGGTGATGCTCAGTCAAGGGACACCTTGGAACGTGTTCTTGAGTGCCTTGAGAAGGAAAAATGTGAGACATTCCAGGATTGCATTACATGGGCGCGTTTAAGGTACCCTCTTGTATTGGGTCTCCTATTCTTTCTTTATGGTAGGGCATACCTCATTCTGTTCTCTGACGTTATGCTTACATTGACTTCAGGTTTGAAGATTATTTTGCTGATCGGGTGAAGCAGTTGATCTTCACTTTCCCTGAAGATGCATCTACTAGTACTGGTGCTCCGTTCTGGTCAGCACCAAAGCGATTCCCTCATCCACTTCAGTTCTCAACTGCAGATCCAAGTCACCTCCATTTTGTCATGGCAGCATCAATATTGCGAGCAGAGACTTTTGGGATCTCTGTTCCTGAGTGGGTGAAACATCCTAAGACATTGGCTGAGGCTGTAGAGAAGGTGATTGTGCCAGAATTTCAGCCAAGAGAAGATGTGAAAATTGAGACAGATGAAAAGGCTACCACTATATCTACTGTATCTGTAGATGATGCAGCGGTAATCAATGAACTTGTCAGGAAACTAGAGCAGTGCAGGCATAAGTTGCCACCTGAATACAGGATGACCCCAATTCAGTTTGAGAAGGTGGTTTCTCTTGTTCAATTTATTTAGCATGCATTTATTTGGATCATCCTGCTGTTGAACAAAGCAGGATGTTATCCTACCTTTTTTTTCCATTTATTATAGCAGCTGATAATTTCAAAATATTTGCGTGAATTGATGTTTTCTTCTTGTTGTGGACTTGGAAGAATTTTTAATATGTGGCCAAAATATAATGGGAGGTACATTATCGGCCATTTGATGTGCCAGCCCAAATTTAAGTGAATTTCCTTGATTGTGCAGGATGACGATACAAACTACCACATGGATCTGATAGCCGGTCTTGCCAACATGAGAGCAAGAAACTACAGCATTCCTGAGGTTGACAAACTGAAAGCCAAGTTTATTGCTGGAAGGATCATCCCTGCTATAGCAACCTCCACAGCTATGGCCACTGGTCTTGTGTGCTTAGAGCTGTATAAGGTTCTGGATGGTGGGCACAAGGTGGAGGACTACCGCAATACATTTGCCAACCTTGCACTCCCTCTATTCTCCATGGCTGAGCCTGTCCCACCCAAGGTTATCAAGCATCAGGATATGAGCTGGACAGTTTGGGACAGGTGGATTCTAAAAGACAATCCTACATTGAGGGAACTTCTGCAATGGCTCAAGGATAAGGGGCTTGATGCCTATAGCATTTCACATGGTAGTTGCCTGCTCTACAACAGCATGTTCCCTCGGCACAGAGACAGAATGGACAGGAAGATGGTTGATCTGGTTAGGGAAGTGGCCAAAGCGGACTTGCCTGCATATCGTCGCCACTTTGATGTTGTTGTCGCATGTGAGGATGATGAAGGCAATGATGTTGACATTCCCCCAGTATCCATTTACTTCTCTTAGGTTATCCTGTCCATTTCCCAGCCAGCTCGTCATTCTTGATTTTACGATGAGGTTTCGGAGTCCTTTCAACGGTTAGATTTTATTTCAATGCTGCATCTGTGAGTACACAGGATTTGATATTTTTCACACAACCATGAGACATAAACTAAATAGTAACTTGTATTCCCCTGCGATGCTTTTTTTTTTCGCTAGATATGAATAGGAAGTAATGTGAAACCTGAGTTTTTGCCATGGCATTTGTCACGAGAAGAATATCTGCTGTTGATGTCAGGTTATCTGCTGCGGTTCTCGACCCTACTAGTTTTTCTTTGATCAAGGAGGCTGACTTTGGCATTTGCATGGCGGATACAACCGGGTCCTGCGAGCTGGTGATATCTTTCAATAGATTTTTGAAAGAGAATTTAGTGTGAGACGCTAACTTGCCCCATACGAACTTGATGTAATTTTCGTTGTTTGTCGCCGTGACTCCCTTCCTTGTATGAAAACACGATATCCATAAGCTTATTGCTATTTAGAATAATAACATTTAATAAGAAATATTATTTGGATAGAAGAAATGAAAGAAAAAATATCTTGAAAATACATCCAAGTTTTGAGAATAACATCACCGATGCTATTAGAAAAATCTTGGCATCACAAATTCAAAGACATTAAAAAAACATAATCAATAACTACCGGGTTGTTATATTTATCATCAAAAATAAATAAATCATCTATATCTTTGGATGTCGAGTGCAGCCTAGATAAGTTATTGTAGCATATCGTTAGAATTATTTTATTATTATTATTTTGGTAATATTAGTAGTTAGAATTATTTTATTATGAAATTTTTGGTAATATTAGTAGTGTTATAATCAAAATTTCAATGTATATTTAAAGTTTATTTTTCTTCTATTTACTCTCTTGCCCATTTAATATGTTTTATCGGATTTTACTATTTTGAATACCAACAAATTAAAAATATCACGTTTTCTAATTGCAACATGTATTATGTTTACTTCATTGATTTTTTTAGCCATCAATATTTTTACTTTACTGTGATAATTGTTTTAAAAACAATCATGCCTGCCTTTGAATTTAAACAAAGTAGAGGAACCTTTCGAGTCAAAACAAAAATAAATAAAAAACATGCCAAGTTCTTGATTATAATTTAATACCTGCATTTTTTTTTATTGCTTTGTTAACCTTATTTTTGAAAAACAATATAAATTAATCCTTTAATTAAAGCTGACTGTTAATTCTTCAAGAAATTTTTAAATAACCTTTTTAAATATTTTTGTCTAATGGTTGTCCTTGCAAAAAAATAAAATAAAATTATAAAGCATGTGTTAAGGGTGAGGTTGTTTTTTTTATAAGATAAGTTTGACATTAAAAAAATAGTTGAATATAAAATATTTCTTTTATGTTTTTTAAAGTCTGGTACTGAGAAATAACATGGTTGCAACTCTCTCCCTATATATATATATATATATATAGACACACACACACAAGATCTTAGACACAGGCCAAACTCTCGTGTTTAAATCTGCATACTCAAAACTTAAGCACTTGAACTTAAAATTACATATAATTATTAGACTCAAGCAAATATATTTTAATTATTATACACAAATTATCATAAAATCTAATTTAATATTTTAAATATAAAATTAAAATTTCTTCCCATTTAAATAGTTTAAATTTATTATTCCTCCAATAAAAATTCTATCTTTTATTATTAAATTCTATCTTTTATTATTATTATTATGATTATTCAAGTAAAGTTATTGTTATTATTATGATTATTCAAGTAAATTTAAGTAAAGTTATTGTTATTATTATGATTATTCAAGTAAATTTAAGCCGTACAAATAATAACACGAGTTAAAAAATAATTTATGAACAAAATATAAATAATTTATAATTACCAAATCATTATAAAAATATAATTTAACATTTTATATCTAAAAATTCAAATCAAATCTCCTGTGAGTGATACAATTAAAATAAAAAATATTCTCTTCTTTTTATAGAGATGCAATCACGCAAACAATTCAGAGAAACTAGCCCTTCAACACACGGTAGTCCTACGTTGCTTTTGCGGAATATAATCACAACCTCCTTTGCCTATTTATAAAAAATTAATCAATCGCAAATTTCTTGATTCTATAAACAGGCCCTTCTTACTCCAGAAATTTGCCACCACTTCAAAATGTAATCCGGGGCTGTAACATCAAAGTTTATCAGCACCCTCATCAAACTCAGCAGAGCCCACAACTCGAAAGTCCAGTTGTTTCTGATGTTTTGAACGACGGCGGTCATCAAAATCTTGCCATCCGTCAAGCTGTCAATAAGTTCTTTTATTATGTCATCAAACAACAATGGCTGGGATAGGAAAGACACAGGAAGTAGGTGAGTAAACCTGACGAAGAACGTCCATTGTGATTTCTGTGTTGTGGAGATCTAGAG
Source organism: Populus euphratica (assembly GCF_000495115.2). Taxonomy (NCBI): domain Eukaryota; kingdom Viridiplantae; phylum Streptophyta; class Magnoliopsida; order Malpighiales; family Salicaceae; genus Populus; species Populus euphratica. Next base: position 828,312 of record NW_011499865.1, read on the forward strand.
TTGAGAGTTGCAGGCACATCTTGAATATTGTAGAAGGGAGGGATTTTAACCCGTTGTTGCCTAGATGCAACGCCTGCACAAACAATGGAGAAACCAATAAATACAGGATCACGTGGTAAGGTTGCTTGCCTGCTTCTTGAAGTTGAAGCAAATATAAATGGGCAAAATACTCTCGAAGCTACTGTTTAACCTCAAACATGCTGGTATCACAAAATTGAGAAAACAGGTAATAGCATAATGAAAACATGAATAAACTAGGGACCTTCAAATTAAGCAAATCCCCAAATGTAACAGGCAAATCTGTCAGAAGATTTGATGAAAGATCAACCTGCACCACAGAAAATCAGGGTCAACCACATAAGAAAACTGCACTGAATAAATGAGAAATTATCCATCCAGATTCAGTTTGTCAAGCAACAGCTGAATCATGTACTTCCCCCCACCACAGAGAATCAGAGATTAGGAGTAAACACCAAAAATATTACCTCGGCAAGAGAACTACAGTCCCCTATACACATAGGAACGTTGCTTATTCTGTGACAGAAACATTAAAATCAGGATCTGTCATATATTCATACCAATGAGAGAAAAGAATACCCAACAAGGGCAACAGACCTTTCACTTTTGAAAAATAAAACCACCAAAGAAAGAAAGAGAGAATAAAACAGGGACATGAGCGGAGGGGTTGTGGGGGGTACAATACCTGTTATTATTGACTTTCAAAACCTCAAGCTGGGTGAGAAGTCCAATTTCCATCGGGAGGCTACTCAACTCATTGTTTGAAACATGCAGTTGTCTCAGAGAGCACAGAGCACCCAATTCAGAGGGCAAAGTGGATAATCTGCATTAGATTACATGTTTGATGCCACATTATATAATCCCAAGTGTTTAAAACTATACCAGTTAATGAGATAAGGCTAATTTTTCTAACTATATCAAAAAAATGAAATTGATATATGAGAAATTTCTAAAGTCTCAGCATGCAATAGCTTGCACATAAGAAAATACACGAGGCAAGATGCTTAACCTTGCCCCCAAATCACATGTAGCAGAGACTGTGCCTTTCAACAAACCAAGATAAACAGAACTCTATAAGAAATGCACAATTTTGCAGAGAATTAAGCAAGAAATCAACAGATAATGATTGTCTTCAATGATAAATTATTTAAGGTTGATTACCTAGTACACCTCAGTTAGCATGAGCTTGGAATTCCTATAACAGATTCACGAAATGTGGATCGATCTGGCTCTTCTCAATGAGGCTTCTCTATGATTATAGCTTTCCTCATATTATAATACCACTTCATGCCAGAATGCTAGGGAATGAGACACTTATATTACATATCAGGTCCTGCTACCGACCTCCTCCTTATAACAATTACCAGAGACAACTAGCTAATTCACAGAACAATCTCAACAAACTTTGTGCAGGATAGCAACATAGGTAAATTCATTAATTATTTTAACCCACAAAAGCACATTTAGTCACAAGCTTTTCAAGTTTGGCTGCAAATCAAATTATACATGGACCAAAATCATTACAATTGATGTAATACTCACTTGTTATGGCTGACAGACAGAACTGTTAAATGCTTCAAAGATGATAGTCCTTTCCATTTAATGCATTCATCCAACATACCATTTCCATTGAGCAAAAATTTCTGAGAAAATTTAAAATTAAACCCTGAGATCCACAAAACTTTTAACAGAAGAGTCCACTCAATTAGTCCAAACAAATAAATAAAAGGAAAATATATTGTTCACCTGCATGGAACTTAAACAGCCAATTTGGGCTGGTACATCTCCAATAAAATTGTTGCTGATATCAAGGACTCTTGTAGAAGGTCCACATGTCCACACTTCCTCAGGTATTGCCTTTTGAATTCCAATAAACAAGAACAAATGTAAGAGACTGAATACTGAAAACATAATATTAATGGCATTGAATCAGGAAAAATAAAAGGTTGGCTTTCCCTCTTCATTATGGTCAAATCTTAGATCAACATCATAGCAAGGTTAGTCCTAAGAAAAACATAAGAGATTTCCACAACCTAATAGGATTTTTTGTTCATAAATGGACATGACGTATAGCACATCTTGAGTCTGATGAAGAAAATCTGAAATATTATTTCTGCCTTTTCTCTTCTAGTGTTTCATTTGATAAACAACTTAAAAACGAAAATTTAATTGATAGATAACAAGGAAAGATTTCACAATTTATACCTTTAAGTTGCATTCAGCCAGTCCAATAACTCCAGTAACCTTCCATCGTTCAACCCGGTTCTTATCAAACAAAACTCCAATCTTTTCATTCACCGTTTTATTGCTACTAGTATTAGCCCTTGAAATCGGTCGAGTCTTAGCATCTTTTAGTATTGGACCATCCTGTTCAAAGAAACCCAAAAATTAAAATCAACTTAACATAATCGAATAACAGTGTCAAAGTCTACCTCAAACATAAATACACATTTTCCAGTAACTTCAACCATTATCAAAACTAAAAAGCTTAAAACTTCAAGCTATCATCTATCAAAAAATTCATTGAAATTTTGAAACTAAAAATGGGAACTTTTAATTCTCTTCAATCACAAGCTTATAATAATTAAAGAGTAATTCTTTAATCAAGAAACAGATGCATTTAGGGCTTGAAACAGAAATACAAAAAGAAAAGAAAGAAATAATAAAGATACCCCTTGGTGCAAGCCCTGAGAGGCCATAAGCATGACCTTAGCCCCATTTGTGACCTCTGATTCCCTCAAAGTCATACCATCCACCAACAACTTCCCTGCAAAAGCGAACCACCAAGAAACGACACGCCGTTTTCAGGGCTCTTCACATTCCATCTCAATTTCAAAGAAAAGAAAGAATATAAGCAAAAAAGAAGAGAGAGAGAGATTATGGGTACCTTTAAAGATGAGTTTTTGGCCACGGGGAAGAACGTTGGTGAGAGGTTGCAGAAGAGATTTGACGTCTTTGATTTTGGAGTCTAGAGAGACAGAGATTGGAATGGATCTTCCACTGAACTTCACTGTTATGTTTATCGCTGTATCTTGACCTTCCACCTCCATTTTCTTCTGTTTCCTTTCAGTTCTTGATGATGATCTTTGTGATTCTTTTTCTTTGTATTGGAGAATTTAGGAGGGGAGAAAGACAGATTGCAGAGAAGGTCTCTTTGCCTTCTTGTATTGTAATGCAAAAATTATGATATGACGCTTTTATTTGTGAAAACAATTCATGCCCGTAAGACTAATAAACAAATTTGCCTGTTTAGGGTATCCGAATTAACATACAAATACAATCGTCATTCACTCTCTTTTTAATCGAAGACTAAGCTACTAATTCAGTTTTTTTTCTTGTTTAATTACATTTTTTTAAATAATTTTAATATATTAATATTAAAAATATTTTTTAAAAATAAAAAATAAAAAAATATTATTTTAATGTATATTTTTTAAAAATAATATTATAAAAAATAATCGTTATTATAATCATACCCACTAATTAAAAATACATATTATATTTCTCAATTCTGAACTAAATATATATTTTTTTTTATTTAAAAAAACCTCATTTCTAGAAAGCTCCGGCTGCCTCAAGCTCTTACAAAAGATGCATATCTTGATTTGAACTCAAAATCTATTATGCAAATCTTCAATCCTTAGCTATCACGCAAACCCTTCGAGAACTGAAATAAATATACTTATAATTGTTATCTCTATTCTATCTATTATGCTATATTGTGCTCTTAGATTTAATATATTAAACTCTCTTAAACTACATGGTAATGAATTAGTGGGAAGGGTTATAATTTAAATTAATTAATTATTTAGTAATATAATGTTATGATATTTGAATTAAAATTATCATTTTATAGCTTAAATTAAAGAATTTTAAGAAAAATCAAATTAATTACTTAAAAAATAATTTCTTCATTTGAGTTGAAATTATCATTACATAATTTAAATTATTTGATAATGATATAACGACAGATGCAAGGTCTTCAATGGACGCCCAAGTAGTCCCTATATAAATAATCATGTTAGAAAACTTTGGTATCAGAGCCTTCATTATTGGTGTTGTTAATAAATAGAAGTTATTCGTGTATACGATTACTGTTTACATTTACGATACTATTTACCTATATGACACTATTCATTAATACAATATTGTTTACATATGTTACTGTTGGTATATATAGAAAGTCAGTGCGGTGATTAAATACAATTTAGAAAGTTCTATATAAGGAGATTAGGTTTAAGGCGGGACTGTTTGTAACCCCTCCAATCTTTCCTAGGAATTTACTTAGTGAAATATTATTCACACGATACTATTTCTATATACATTACAGATCTGTGAAACGGTAATAACTGAATAGATCACGGTAAATAAAATGAAAGCAAAGTATGAGATTGAGAGGTTCAAAGGGAGTAATTTCTCAATGTGAAAAATGAGAATCAAGGCAATCTTAAGGAAAGATAATTGCTTGGCAGCCATTGGGGATCGACCTAAGAAGATCACTAATAATGCAAAAATGAGAATCTAGTAATGCTATTGCTAACATACATTTAGCATTAGCCGATGAAATATTATCAAGTGTGGCAGAGAAGAAAACAATTAAGGAGATATGAGAGACTCTAAAAAGGCTATACGAGTCCAAGTCTTTCCACAATAAGATTTTCTTAAAGCGGAGGCTTTATACCCTTCAAATGGCAGAAACCATGTCAGTGACTGACTACATCAACACAATAAGAACTCTATTTTCACAACTCACTACACTGGGTTAACAAATAGAGAAAAATAAATGTGTAGAGCTTTTACTTCAAAATCTTCCCGATTCATATGATCAACTCATTATCAACTTGACCAATAATATTCTCTCAGACTATTTAGTCTTCGATGATGTTGTAGCCGCTATCTTGGAAGAACAAAATAGGTGCAAAAACAAAGGAGACAAAAATAATTCAAACTAAACAGAGACGTTGTTGGTGTCAAGAGGAAGATCAACGGAGCGTGGCTCTAGTGGGAGTCAAAGGTAAGGGAGGTCCAAATCAAGAAGTAAGAAGACTTTGAAATGCTACAACTGTGGTAGAAAAAGGAACTTCAAAAAGGATTGTTGGTTTAAAATGATATAAAGAGTACTGCGGAGTCATCAAAACTTCAAGGAAGTGTTGCAAGCACCTCAAAAGATGGAGATGTTTTATATAGTCAAGCAACGACAATCTCTACAGATAGAGAAGAGCTCACGGGGGTCTAGCTAATGGATGTAGAAGCAATATGGCATATGACTCCTAATCGAGATTGGTTCTATACATATGAACCCATCTTTGAAGGTACATTGTTCATAGGTGATAATCATGCTTTAGAGATTGCTGACATTGTCACCATTAAATTGAAGATGTATAATGGCTTAATTCTTACTATTTTAGGAGTGCGATATGTGAAAGACTTAAAGAAGAATATTTTATCCGTAGGATAATTTGATAATCTTGGCTATAAGATCTGAATAGACAATGGAATAATGAAATTTGTCAAAGGAGCGCTGATGATCTTAAAGGCAAGAAAGACAGTTGCAAACATGTTTGTATAATGGGAGAAACACATCATGAGGCAGAAGCGTCAATTGCATCAGCTAGTCCTGCAGAAAAGAAGACGATGATGTGGCATCAAAAACTAGGCCACATGTCATGAGAAAGGTTTAAAGGTTCTCTCTCATAAGAAGTTACTCCCTAGGCTTACAAAGGTTGCTTTACCTTTATGTGAGCACTGTGTTACAAGTAAACAGTATAGGTTGAAGTTTGGCACATCAACAATTAAGAGCAAATGCATCTTAGACCTAATTCATTCTGATGTTTGGCAAACACCGGTTGTATCCTTGAGATGAGCAAGATACTTTGTATCATTCATAGATGACTTCTCTAGAAGATGTTAGGTGTATCCAATTAGAAGAAAGACAAATATGCTTACAGTCTTTAAAACTTTTAAAGCGCGGGTGAAATTTAAATCTGAAAAGAAGATTAAGTGTTTGAATACTGACAATAGAGAAGAATATACTAATGATGAATTTCATAACTTCTGTCAACATGAAGGTATCAAAAGGCAATTCACAATGGCATACACTTCATAGCAAAATGAAGTGGCAGAGCGGATGAATAAAACTCTATTAGAAAAAACAAGAGCAATGTTAAAGGTTACAAGTCTAGGAAAGTCATTTTGGGCAGAAGCAGTCAATACCGCTTATTATATGATAAATCGATCTCCATCAATTGCAATTGAGCTGAAGACACTGATGAAGATGTGTACTGGAAAACCAGTTGATTATTCTCGATTGTCTATATTTGGAAGTCTTGTGCACATGATGTACAATACACAAGAAGTTAGCAAACTGGATTTAAAATTCAGAAAATGTGTATTCTTAGGATATGCTGGTGAAGTGAAGAGGTATCGCTTGTGGGATTCCACTGCCCACAAGGTAGTCATTAGCATAGATGTTATATTTGTAGAAGGTAAAATACAAATGGAAGAACATAATAGCATTCTAAAGGAGACTATAACAATCCAGATGGAAAATACTTAGAATCATATTTCTTCTGAAGCTGTACCAGAGCATGAAGAGCAAGAACAAATAGAGTCTGAAACTCTTGAAGAACATAATACAAATGGAAGAACATAATAACATTCTAAAAGAGACTATAACAGTCCAAATGGAAAATACTCAGAATCATACTTCTTTTGAAGCTGCACTAGAGTATGAAGAGCAAGAACAAATAGAGTCTAAATCTCCTGAAGAACATTAACATAGATGTTATATTTGCAGAAGGTAAAATACAAATGGAAGAATATAATAGCATTTTAAAGGAGACTATAACAGTCCAGATGGAAAATACTCAGAATCATACTTCTTCTGAAGCTGCACCAGAGCATGAAGATCAAGAACAAATAGAGTCTGAAACTCTTGAAGTTCGGTGGTCGACTCATGAAAGAAGACCACTGACTTGAAACTCAGAATATGTTACTAAGAGCAATATTGCATACTATTTTTTAACAGAGGATGAAGAGCCATCAACTTTCTAAGAGGTTATCAAAAGCACAAATATATCTATGTGGATGATAGCAATGCAAAAAGAGATTGAAGCTCTATATAAGAATAATATTTGGGATCTTATTCCACTACCACAAGGAAAAAAGGCAATTGGCAACAAATGAGTTTACAAGATAAAGCATGATGACAATGATCAAGTGGAGCGGTATCATGCAAGATTGGTGGTGAAAGGATATGCTTAAAAAGAAGGAATAAACTTCAATGAGATATTTTCTCCGATGGTATAATTTATGACAATCAGATTAGTCTTGACAATGTGTGTTATATTTAATCTTCACTTAAAACAGTTAAATGTGAAAACTACATTTCTTCATGAAGAACTTGAAGAAGAAATTTATATGCTCTAACCAAAGACTTTTGCTGAAACAAGTAAGGAGAATTTGGTTTGCAAGTTGAACAAATCTCTATACGATCTCAAACAGGCACCGAGGTATTGGTACGAGAGATTTGATTCCTTCATAATTAGCCTTGGGTACAACAGACTTAGTTCAGATCATTATACGTATTACAAGATGTCTGAAAAAGATGATGTTTTCATCATTTTATTGTTGTACGTGAATAATATATTGGTGATAGGCCCCAACAAAGATCGAGTCCAAGAATTAAAGATATAGTTGGCTAGGGAGTTTGATATGAAGGACTTGGGACCAGCAAACAAGATTCTAGGGATGCAAATTCACTGACATAGAAGTAAGAGGAAAATTTAGCTTTATCAGAAGAATTATTTGAAGAAGATCTTGCATCGCTTTAACATGCAAGATTGTAAACCAATTTCCACCCCATTTCCTATTAACTTTAAATTATTCTCAAGTATGTCTTCTAGCAATGAAGCAGAGAGGATGAAGATGTCTCAAGTATCGTATGCTTCAATAGTGGGAAGTTTAATGTTTGCCATGATATGTACAAGACCAGATATTGCACAAGCAGTAAGAGCAGCTAGTCGATACATGGTAAATCCTGATAGAGAGCATTGGAATACTATTAAGAGGATCTTGAGATACATTAAGAGTACCTCAGATGCCACATTATGTTATGGAGGATTAGAATTTACTGTCAGAGGCTATGTTGACTCAAATTTTGCTGATGACCTTGAGAAAAGAAAATCCACTACAAACTATGTGTTCATAATTGCAAGAGGAGTTGTGAGCTGGGTCTCTAAACTTCAGACTGTTGTAGCATTATTTACAACAGAAGCTGAGTATATGACAACTATATAAGCTTGTAAATAAGCAATATGGATAAAGAAACTAGAGGAGCTCGGGCACAAACAAGAGAATATTCTTTTATACTGTGATAGTAAAAGTGCCTTGCATATTACAAGGAATCTAGCGTTTCATTCAAGAAAAAAACACATAGATGTTCAATATCACTTTGTTTGCGAAGTGGTGGAAGATGGAAGCGTGGATTTTCAGAATGTTCATATAAAGAAAAACCCAGCAAATGCATTAATGAAACCTGTCAACACTAATAAGTATATATAGTACAGATCCTATTATGGCCTAACAGAAACATAAGTAGCATGAAGATGACAAATATAAAAAGGATAAAAGAATCACAGATGATCAAGTGTGAAGATTTGATTAAATCATTAAAGTCTTCAAGTGGAAGAATATAAAGCCACCACTTAATTAATTGGTGGAAGACAAAAATAAGTGGAGTTGTTGGCATAATTAGAGATGAATTGTTGGCATAATTGGTAGAGTTGTTGGCATAATTGATGGAGTATGAGTGAAGATGAGTTCTTGGTCTAACTTGTGGCATAATTGGTGCCATAATTTATGGCCTTTATCCCCTCACTATTACCTATAAATAGGCAATGCCTTCAAGCTTATTTAGCACACTAAGATAGAAAGAAGAAGAGGAGAGTGAAGAGAAAGTAATCCCATAAAGTTGTGAGGTATTTGTGAGAGAGTAAGTGAGGTATTTTCTCCTAGTAATAGAGAGATTCTTAGTTGTTCTTCTATTATTTAAGAGAGGTTATAATTCCCATATTATTTAGTAAAATCCTTCTAGACTTGCTTGTGGATGTAGTCTAATTGGGTGAACTACGTAAATTTTTGTATGTCTCATTTCTCATTTTATCTTATTCCTTACCTTTTATCTTGTCGAGTTTGCATGCTAGTATCCTAACAAACTTTAGCAAAACTTGGCAATTGCAAAGTAATTCTGCCTTTATCTAAGACTCTGAATTTCTTGGAATGAAATCAGGTAATTAAGTGAAAGATTTAGCATCGAGATTAATACCAAGAACACAAGTCCAAGAGTTTTTCCATTGCTCGGAGAGCGTAGAGGTTTGGGCAGCGTGTCCAGTCTTGAGAAAGGACAGAAAGTGGGCAAATAATGTTGCTTGTAAATCGCTCGGTGCAGCATGTCTTGCGATGTGGTTGAATCAAATTTTAAAATTTTTTATTTAAATTAATTTTTTAATATTTTTAGATTATTTTAATATGTTAATTTTTTTTTAAAAAAAAATAAAAAACATTATCTTAATCTATTTATAAACAAAAAATATTTTAAAGTGCAACCGCTATTACATATAAAGAAAATTGGTGAATTCAAATCCCTGTCAATTCAAACTTAGCCATCACCATGAGAATTACCAGATTTTGTGCTTTTCATAATTATAGGATCAATTTGTTATCTCTGCAAATATTGTTATTGATTGTGATTGTAAATGTTCATCTGTTACATAAATTAGAATTCCTGAAATTAAGTTCTCGGGATTCTATAAAGATTGTAAAAAATGAATGGAAAAAGTGTGAGTTTGAAATACAATAATATTGTAGTGTGAGTTTCTTATATGATATCAGAGCCTAAAAATCTCTAACGAGTATTCTTCCTTCCTGCTTCCTGTAAAATGGCCACCATATCTGCATCTACCACTGACTCACTTAACTCACCCATCATCATAATCAATGCTGCTATAACCATTAAAGAAAAACTCATCCCCTCTACTTTCTCTCAGTGGAGGGCTCAATTTGAAGTATTGTTTATTGGTTATGATCTCATTGATTTTGTAATAGGGTGTTAACAAATGCCCTACCATTAATGCAATGAATTCCACTGCCTCCAAAACCGCAAACTCCCATTGGATTCGCCAAGACAAACTCATTCTATATGCCATTCTTGCTTCTACCTCCATCCCCATTACCCCTTTCTTACTGCCCACAAACATCTTATGAGGCTTGGACAACACTTACCCGTTTATATGCGGGAAAATTAAGAAGGCGTGTGATGCAGCTCAAGGAAGATTTGACCTTGAGCACTCATAGATCTCGCACCGTCACTGAATTCCTTCAAGGAATGAAAGTGATTGCTGATAAACTAGCAATAATTGATCATCCAATTTCAGATGATGATCTAACCCTATACATACTTAATAGATTGAGTATTGAATTTAGAGAAATCATAACATCCATTCATGCTTATGAGACCTCTCTAAAATTTGAAGAAATCCATAATCTTCTTGTCAGCTATAAAAGTTATCTTTGGTGACTGGAGCACCAATCTACAACCATGTTTATTTCAACCACTAATTACTCTAATCAACAAGGCTGTGCTTCTGCATAAAATAAATAGAGCTCCTAGTTTTCTTCCAATTCTAGACATAATAAATGACGCGCTTAGTTTTCTTTTAACAACCTTCAAAGTCACAGTGGGACTCATAAGAATGGGTCATTCAATTGGGGTCATAAGAAGTATAAACTGAAATGTCAATGATGTGATCAACTGAGCTATATAACAAAAAACTATCCCAAAATGTCTACTACTGATATTATTGCAAACTGTGTAGCTTCCTTTCAACAAAAAAATCATAAGTGGCTAGTTGACTCAGCTGCATCTCACAATATAACCACTGATCTCTCTAATCTAATGATTAATTTTGAATATGATGGTATTGATGAGGTGGTAATTGGTGATGGATCAGGTTTGCCTGTGTCTCATATCGGTTCCTTGTCTTTTAAATCATCCAATCATATCTTTCATTTACATGACACTCTTTGTGCTCCTATAATTCATAAAAATCTCATTTCTATTCACCATTTTACCAAGTATAACAATGTGCACATTGAGTTTAATCTTGCTTATTTTTTGGTGAAGGATCGAATCACAGGGGCGATACTACTCAAAGGCAAATGTGAAGATAGAGTGTACCCATTTCCGGAGCATTTACCATCCATCAAGAAAAACATTGTTGCCTATGTTCATGAACGTACTATAACTGATGGATGGCACAAACATCTTGGTCATCCATCATCCAAATTGGTTCATCATCTCATTCATGCTTTTTCTTTACCTACCAATAAAAATAGCCATTTATCTTTGTGCACTTCATGCTCTCAAAACAATGCTCATCGTAAAACCTCTAATACTTATGGTCTTACCAGCACTACTCCAATTAAACTGATTTACACGGATGTTTGGGGGCTATCTTATGATATTGGTATTAAGAGCTCAAAATATTATGCTATTTTTGTTAACCACTATATCAAGTATATTTGGCTTTATCCCATGACTCATAAATCAAATTTTCAAATAATTTTTCCATAATTTTGCAATCTTATGGAAAATAAATTTAACAAAAAAAATAAAAAGTTTTTATTTTGATAATGGCAAGGAATGTATTGGCCTCAAATATTGTCTTTTTGTTTATGAAATTAGTCACTACACTATTTCTCCCACACTCCAAAACAAAATGATATGCCTGAAAGGCGACATCACCACCTTGTTAAGATTGGTCTCACCGTACTCACAGATGCTTATATGCCTCTCTCATATTGGCTATATGCATTTCAAATCGCTGCCTATCTTATCAATTGAATGCCCACCTCAACCTTGAATATTCAATCTCCATTTGAAAAATTGTTCAACTAAAGGCCAAACTATTTCAAGCTTAAATAATTTAGCTGTCTATGTTATCCGTTAACTAGACCCTATCATAAATATAAACTTGAGCCAAAAGCCAAACCATGTACATTTATGGGTTACAACCTATCCCAAAATGTATATTTATATTTTAAGCTATGTACCTATAAGATTATTACCTCTCGACATGTCATATTTCATGAAGGGACCTTCTATTTTAACAAATCAGACCCAAACAGTTCCATCTCCTCTTTGTCTGCTGGGTAAAATCCCTCTATGATGATCTCTATGGCATAAAAATCCTTTCTTATCACCAAACATCCTTTCCCATCTTCTTTGGAACCCTCAAGTGTTACTGTAGCACTCACTGACTCTAAATAACGTGAAGCCATGTCCTCGGAATTAACTGCCTTAATGCATTACAATACATGACAACTAGTTTCACCTCCACCTGATTGTAATATTGTTGGTTATAAATAAGTGTTTCGGGTAAAAGACATGTTAATGGATCTGTTGATCAGTTCAAAGTCAGGTCAGTGGCTAAAGGGTTCAATCAGAAACTAGGACTGGATTACAAAAAGACATTCAATCCTATTGTTAAACTAGTCACCATATGCACTATCTTAACTACTGCTGTTATGCAGGGTTGGTCTCTAAGGCAATTGGACGTCAATAATGCATTCCTTTATGGATATCTCACATAAAAAGTGTATATGAAGCAACCCGCTCGCTTCAGGAATCTAGAACAACTTGATCATACTTGCTATCTTACCAAAGCCATCTATAGCCTAAAACAAGTACCTTGTGCTTCGTACTTTGCACTCAAACATGCACTGATAGAGTTTGGTTTCATTAATTCTAAATTCAACTCCTCTCTATTTATGTTTCATGTTGGTTCCACCATTGCCTATTGCCTAGTTTATGTTGATGATTTGATTCTCACAGGTAATAATTTAGTTTTTGTTGCAAACATCACTGATCACCTTGGCTAGAAATTTTCAATCAAAGACTTGGGGTCGTTGCATTTGTTTCTTGGTGTTGAGGTTATTCCTACTGCAGCTGGCTTGTTTCTCACTCAGCCTAAGTATATCAGAGATCTCCTTGACAAGACTAGTATGGAGGCGCTAGGGATGTCACCACTCCTCTCTCAACCTCGGTTTCTTTACAACTGAAAAATGGTTCATCCTCTGTTGATTCCACCGAATATTTTAAAGTGATTAGAGTCTTACAATACCTATCTTTAACACGACTTGATATAAGCTTTGTAGTCAACAAATTCTTCCAGTTTATACATTGTCCCACATAAACCCACTGGACAATAATAAAAAGATTGTTGTGTTACTTGAAGAACACCATTTTTCATGGTGTTACTGTCAGCAAAACATCAAGCCCTACATTGACATGCTTCTTGGATGCTGATTGGGCTAGTAGTCTAGATGATAGAAAATCCACTTTAGCTTATCTTCTCTTTCTTGGTAACACACCCATTTCATGGAGTTCTAAAAAGCAACGTGCAATTACACGGTCACAACTGAAGTTGAGTATAGGGCTATAACAACGGCTGCAACAGAGTCCATGTGGCTGCTATCTTTGCTCTAAGAAATGAAGTTTATCCTACCACAACCACCTCAATTCTTGTGTGATAATTTGGGCATAACATAGCTGAGTTTTATTCCTGCTAGCATTCTAGGATGAAACATATACAAATTGATATCCACTTTGTGCAAGATTTAATTGCGAAAAAAATTCTTAATGTTCGGCATGTTCACACCAATGACCAGCTAGCTGATCTGCTCACTAAGCCTCTCTCTAAACAAAGAATAAATTACCTACGTGACAAAATTAACCTATCTGATGGTAGCCTGTTCTTGTGAAGGTGTATCAAGAAAATTGATGAACTCAAATCACTGTCAATTCAAGCTTAGTTATCACCATGAGAATTACCAGATTTTATGCTTTCCATTATTATAGTATCAATTTGTTATCTCTGCAAATATTTTACATAAATTAGAATTTCTGAAATTAACTTCTCAGGACTATATAAAAAAATGAGTTTGAAATAAAATAATATTGTAGTATGAGTTTCCTGTACCACAATCCAAAACATAACATTAGGTGTCTCCTCCATCCCACCTCAATTCAGGGAGTGAAATTCGAAAAAAAATCAGGGGAATATTTGCTTATTAGAGAGGTATCTGGATTCTGAACCAAATTTTATAACAACAATGAAATATCACATTTATGAAACAATGTGCCTATGAGAAATCTTCACAGCAACGAACAACACTTGTTGAGAAACCTACGAAAGCAAGACCACCTTGAAAAGTACGTAAGTAAATTAGATGGAATAAAGGAGTGGATTGCATTTTTTTTCCTGTGGGCAGATTTTTTAAGTTTACAAAGTGCAACTACATGAACATACACAACTGTTCGCTTGAGATTGATGGCTGGAGAGATGAATATGAAGGCTTTGGTGAATGACAAAAAACTGTCGTGAGCTCTAAAAGCTGGGAAGACAGGTCTCCCTCCCATGTGCATTAGGAAAGCTGTAGAAGCAGAAGAATTCTGAATTTCTTGTACCGTTGCCAGTTATAGACGGGGAATTACATCAAATGGGTATGAAATCGGTTGGTGGAAGGGAAAATGTCTGTTGCCCGCCTAGGTGGCTGGTTATAATCAACGGACTGTCATTTCCTTTTCACTTCTTAGAGAAACAAGAAACTGCCCACGAAATATTCCTGCTTTTGAAAGCCTATATTGCTTCTGTCCCAGGCCATTCCAATTCGAGTTAATTTCAAGTTATGACATAAAATGCAGCATGTGTCTTGAAATCTTAAGCTACGAGAGAGTTTCGTCTTCATGTTGCTCTGCTTAAAACCTGACAAGAGAGGTATTTAATCTTGGTGTACAAAAGTTTTTCTCATCCTTAAAAAGGATGCCGCGAACAGAAATATATGCAAACGCATCAATTCTGTTGTGACTGGTCTCCCTGAAAACCAGAAACAAAATGAGGCTGATTGCTGCAACCCTGCGAACACACAAGAGTTACACTATCTAACAAGACAGCCACCAAATAATCCCACACTGTAATAGTATAAATCACGTTAGAGATGTATATAAATACAGGCACTTGTCAAAATGATTCTATACATCTCTAACAACCATAGTTAACTTGTCTCCATAGCTAAAACAAAGCATGTCAAAACTCGATTTCCATTTCTTAAGGGTATAGGCTGCACAAAGAAAGCTAAAAACTCAGTTCTTGCCAGCAAAGATCAGTTAGCAGGCGGCAGCTATGGTTACCAAGTCCCTAAACAGTAGCAGTTTCGTTGATTCAACAAATATTCAAGCTCAAATGCCAGTTATACTACCCCGTAATGTAGCAGATAGGGCATTGTCTCTCTTTGTTTTTCTGAGTCAGTCCATGTGTAATCTGTAATATCCTCCACATTCAATGAAAAGCTGAATTTTGTTCCTCCAACCATCCTTCTCTAATAATTCTCAAAAAGCATAGAACCCAAAAGTGGAATGAACCAAAATGAGGACAAAATATACGAGACAAGTGAACAATTTCCAAAAGAAGGTAGAACTGCTAAACTCCAAACAAACGAACAAATAAAATAAAATGGAGTCAACATCAAACTTCGCTCAAAACAAAAGAAAATAGACAAGATAACCACCCCAATCAGTCACCACACACCCCTTTGCCTATGATCTTTATTTTCATATTTTAAACGTATTTAAAAAACATTAACTTTTTAATTTTTTTAATTTTAAATTATTTTTTTATATTTTGAAATCATAAAAAATAAATTTTAAAATATAAAAAAATATTATTCCCAAAGCTAATTGAAATCACTACACCAACAATTGTAAAAGGATAATTCCCAAAATCCACAAAAAAGTAAAAAAATAAAAATAAAATTAATTGATCAAATTCATATGCTTCCTACAACTTAAAACTAACATACACAATAATAATATTTTCATAAAAAAGAAGTAATGTTAACATAACCTTAGTTTCCTAGATTTTTGACGCGTCACCTACTTTAAGATTATTACATCACAAAAAGAAATAAAAACAAACCTTCTAATTTTCCTCAACAAAGTTAATAAAAAATAGAAATTAGACAGCACAAGAAGGGCACCTGATCAAACCATTCTCATTACAAGCCGTGCAAGATTTGAACCCAGCTTTCTCAATATACAACTTATGACTCCCATTACATTGACCACATAAAATAAACCTGTATCCACAACACGCCTCACAAACACCAGAATCCGCTACAGGCAACCCTTCTATGATTTTCTTGAGCTCGCCTGATTCATGCAACTGTCTGGTTTCCTCGGCTCCACCCATGTATCTCCCTCCGATAAAGACACGTGGCAATGTCAGCTTCCGACCGCAACCACCACCGTTCGAGAAGATCTGATTTAACTCGTTTAAAAAACTTGAATCCATTGAGAGATCTCGTTCGTCAATCAAAACGCGGAACCCACGAAGGATAGAAAGGACGATCTTGCAGTCCTCGAATGTTGACCGAACCACGCGTAGGCTTGTGTAGTAGACGACAATTCGCTTGTCGGTGCCCGGGATTGTAATAGAAGGCTGTTGTTGAAGCGGTGGTGTTGTCGTTTTGTTAGGGGTTGGAGAGGCATTGTTTTCTGGTTCGGGTCCGGGTTTTAGTTCGGGTAAGGATAATGCGAGGGAGCGAAGGAAGGTGTTGGCGACCCGGACCCGGTGGAAAATGGAGGAGGATTTTTTTATGTGACTGGAGGGGTGGTCCTCCGTGCAGAGGTTTTGGATATCTTTGAAAGTGGGGAAAGAGAAAGGAGAAGACGAGGTATCGTGAATCTTAACTGTTGATTTAGCCCACGGCCGCCACATTGAGCGGTGGAGATCCAAATTGAATTCTTCTCTTTCTGGGTCTGATAGATTTGAGAAAAACAGAAACAATTAGGAGTCTAAAATGGGTTTTGGCTGCTTTTGTTTCTCGGGTTTTGCTTAAGGGGAAGGGATTTTTAGGGGATTGAATGAAGAGCTGCAAAAGCAGGTGATGAAGGTTTAAGAGGACGAGGGGCAAGAAAAGGAAAGGTCGATGGATAGAGAGAGAGAGAGAGAGAGAGTATGCTAGGCGGTTTGTTAAGGTGGTTGAGGAGGGTAAATAGATACTCTTGGTGCAGGAGCTTGGCTTTGCTTTTTGAATGGAGGGTTTACTAGGAGGGGTAGGTTAGCAGATGGAATGATTTAGCCTAATTATGGATGAAAGGTCCTCGTCTGTAGACATGGATGGCATTCTTTTTTCTTTTTATTATTATTTTAGGTAAAAACCGTAATAATCGGAGATTGAGAGAAAGGTTTTCTTTTAGCTTCCTGTTTTCATCTGGGCCTTGTGTCAATTGGTCTCTCTCTCTCTCATGGTATTTGGGGGACATTTTACTGCTTGCCTTTTGTCGCAACATTATTGTAACTTGTAAGAGATGTCTGCCCTCTGCACCGATAATATGTTTTTTCTGTCTAAATTGTAATGAAGTGGTGCCAGTAAATCACAAAGCCAATAACTGTGTGGTTCTATTCCGTTTCATTAGGCTAATTACTTGATGAGAATTTCAAAAGAAAAAAAAAAGTTCAAGGCGAGAGCATGAATTACATTTTGTGTGTAAGGTGAGCTTGATGGGCAGCACAATCACCTAATTAAAAGTGCTAGAGCTAGTTTTTATCAGTTCAACAGCTCTCATGAATTATCTTAACTTCGTTTTAAATGGCATGGGAACATTGACCAACTAACACTTTGAAGATGTTGGTCGGGTCCCAGTAGTAGCATCCATGATCTATGTTATGTTAGCGCCATTTTTCACCTGCAATGCAAACGCTTAAACCTGCTAGACCACCACCTCCTTGGTGATAAGTTTTAGAAGCCGAGGAGGGACCTTAAGATCCAACGTGAGTGAAATGGGGGACCATTAAAAAAATCACTGTTGTGTAGACAAGGCGTGTTCGGAAATGCTGAGTAGTCTGGTTACCAAAGACCAAAAGCTAAAGGTTAACGATAAAAGCCTAGCAAGTGGGTGTGGGTGGGTTCTGAAAAGTTTCACATGGCAGCAGAGAAGAAAGTGAGGTGAGAGGGGTTGTGACTAAGAGAAGACTATACTCACATGCCGTGATCGGCATGACATGGAAAAACCTTGAGTAGGGTGGATGCTTCCTGTTGGTCTATATATCATATATATGATTTGTGTTTGCTTGTGGAGAAGAACTGCTAGGTCGCCCCCCATTATGGCGTATAGCAGTGATAATATTACTCCAAAGCTGGCAAGTGGGCTGGCTCAGGATCCTAGATCTTGTTGACTTCCCTAATGCACAGCAAGTACAGTGATGTATTTATAATTGTTTCAAGCCTTCAATCATTCAATATGCTCAAATGTGAATTCAATATGGTAGTTGTTATGACTTACGAGTATACGTGGATCATGAGAGATTGATTAAACAAGGAAGTGTGAATGTCCAAGGATTAGATTTGAGTTCGATTTTTGACGAAAACTCATGGACTGGAAACCAGCTCATTGTCATACGTTCAGCACAAGGCCATGTTTATTTGACTATATGCATGCTTGATCTCATGCTGGAAAATGTACTCTGTCGCGTAATTGGTATTGGCAAGAACAGGACTGGTGTCTTGCACTGTCAAAATGGACCATATTCTAAGCTAATTCTAGAAGATTCGAGACTCAATCATAGGACCCATTATTTAGGTCATAAGCACCACTTTAAGATGTTGTTTTACGCTGCGATTGCGGGTGTGATTACATGAAAACATGTATTTTTAGTGTTTGGTTAGATATGATACACACTTTTTACTCTTATGGATCCTATCAAGGCTGAACCTTAGTTTTTGTGAAGCAATTTTCTTTTGCTTTTTGTGCATTCTCTCCCTTTCACATACAAATTGTGCAGAGGAGAAAATTATTGCAAAAAATAAAACAACCTCACACAGATCTGGAAATCCTGCCATTATTTCCCAAATTTTTCCAATGAAAAGCAATTTCCATTTGCTTTCGGCTGTCTTCTTCATTCGTCTTTCAAACCATTCTCTCTTACCTTTACCAGTAGAAAATTATGCTAAACGATTAGAAAAAAAAATGCCAAAAGAACTCGCAAATCTGGAAATCCTGTCATTATCATCTCATTCCCAAAATTTTCCAGCCTTGTTTCCCTCCGTTCCCTTCTCTCGTCTTGATAGCCTCCTTCTATTTCTCTAAGAGCTTGCTTTGCTAGACTCGTTCCACAGAAAGTAATGTTCAGTGATTAATAAGCTCATTCATCAAAGCTTTCTAATTTTTTTGTGGAAATTGAATCTTATATCCCTGCGCCCCTTCTTCATTCGTCTTTAAGTGGAATCAAATTCAACATTGATTTTCATATGATGTTTCTAACATTTCTTTTCTTTTTTGGTTTGCTGAAAAAACCAGCAAATCCATGCTGGGAAAACTCACATTAGAGAAGAGTAACCATGAGTTTCTTCCTTGTCTCTATTATTTAATTTATTTTAATTAACTAAAAATTTTAATATGTGTGATGCTTCATTAATTTCTTTTACTGTCATTAATCTCTTTTACTGTCATTAATCGTCAATGTTGTTAATCAACTACAAATTAGTGCACTCGTATGCAACCTGTCCTTTGAAGTAGATTATTTTTCAGTATACATTTTTTTCTTTATTTAAAATACTCATGTTTTATGGGTTTTGTCTACTCTAAAATGGGTTTCCTTGTAATTCAGCTAATAGTTGACATTAACTGTTGCTTCTTTATTTTTCTTTTGTATATAACTGGAAAAAATGTATTGAATTGGAGACTAGTTTTGATTTGATAGAAATCAATGTTTAGAGTCTTGAATTGCGAATGAGTTTTGATTCGTTAAGGATTCGTGTTTAGTGCTTGTTTGAAAGTATGGTTGTTATTATTTTTCAAATAGCTTTTCGTGTTAAAATGCATGCCAATGATGTTTTTTTTATTTTTTAAAAATCATTTTTGACATCAAAATGATTTGAAAATATTAAAAACATATTAATTTGAAGTTAATAAAAAAAATAAAAAAATTTCAAATTTTTTTAAAAATACTTTTAAAATACAGAAACAAACAGGATCTTAAAGTCTTATTTTAAATTGGTTTTGATTTATAATAAATCAGTGTTTAGAGTCCTGAATTGCAAATTGGAAAGCAGTGTGATTTCTATAACTAGGTAAACAGTTGCGAATGAAACAAACTAGGGAAAGTTGCTTTATTTATTTTAAGCATTAAATGAATAAACTAGGCCTCATTCCCCCTTTGTTTATGAACAAATTCACTTGGCTCCTGGAGTGGCCAAACAGGGCTTAGCCAATCATAGCATTACAGATTTGGCGCGAACAATTAGAACTTAACATAATTTTAGACGTGGTTTATTTTTTGTTATACATACATTTTCACAAATAAACTATCCCGAGTTAATTATTATGAATGTTTCCTCACAATTATAATGATAATTATAACGGTAAAAATATTAATTCAATTTGAATGGATTCAAAACGGTGTTATTGTATGAATTGTGATTAATAGTTTTACAGTTTTCATCCATTAAATAATATTTTAGTATTTTTAAAGTCTGTTTTAATTTTAAATTGTCAAATTTCAAATATTTAATGTATGAATTTGATGGATTTTATATCAGTTTTTATACTTTTCAGTTTATACTCTCATTGTATATTTGTGTAAATCTTGATTTTTGCATATAAACATTATATCATTGCTTGTTTTCTTTTATTAAATATTTTAAAAGATACAATAGAGGGTATTTAATCTATGGATAAGGTTGCTTAGACAAAGGAAATGTTGCATATATTTTGTGATTTATGTATTAAAGCCATTGATATAAAAATGAGATATAATACTCATTTTGATAAAACGAGATAAAAATTTCTTTTAACATCATTCAAATAAAAAACTGGTCATGCATTCACTAAAATACAATTAAAAAAAATAGGATGGATGCAAAAAGAATTGAAAGATATAGACAAAGCTAGTTTTCTAAAATTGGTGTGGGCTTAGTGAATTAGGAACAATTTCAGCTAGTGATGAGTGGTGAAAAACAAAAATTCAGGTTAATTCTTATAATCCTAACAATTTTATTTGTTGTTGTTAGATTTCATAATTTTTTTTAATACATTATATTGCATTAATTATTTTTATTTATTCTATGTTGGAAATTAGAGGAGCTAAAAAAATTAGACATGCTGGTATTGAACTGTATTTGAAAATTAAATTTGACAGAATGTATCCTAACATTGTCACGATTGGAGAGTTTGCGCTGGCTTCTTTGTCAAGAGTACTTTGTGGCAATGATGTCGATTTTGGCACAAGCAATGTTAACATTGATGGTGCTGATTAGAAAGAAGAAAGCGGTGATTTGAAGAAGGCTAGGATTCCAAATTTAGAGAATGACATGTCTCGAATGGTTGTTAAGGTAAATATGTGGAGCAACAGCAACACAAAGAGTAGTGGAAAAAGAAAAAGAAAAGATCATTCTAAGGTTCAAGCTAAAAAAAAAGTTTAGAATTGGTGTTCAGCCGTTGTAAATGTGGGATCAATTACTTCAGAGTATGTTGATTAGGAGCAATTCCATTTCTTTGAATATGGATCGACAAGGCTATGATATTTCCAAGGTGATGATTGAGCTCCACTCAATTCATGGAGTTTTACTTGATGGTGATTTTCATGACTTCACTATAGAGTATTTGAGTTTAAAAAAGAAAAGATAAATGTGATCCAGTATGGGTGGTCTTGAAGAGAAGTTGAAATGGTTGAAGCGAATGCATGCACGAGGTAAATATGCTCATGAAGCGAATGTACACACGAAGTAAATGTGCTTATAAAGTGAATGTACACACGAAGTAAATGTGCTTAGCTGACATGGTATGAATTTTTTTTTCTAAAGCATTAATTAATTAACTACATTAAAGTTCTAGCTAAATTTAATGTGTTATGTTATTTGACATGCTTGATACTTTATTTATACATGTTTACATTTCCAGAATAATGCACTAGTAGTTTTGAAAAAAGTGGTTTCTATTTGTAGAAGTTGGTTTCATTCATTATATTATTTAACATTTAAAGTTGAGAGATATGAGCATATTCATTTCGGTTTTTTTAATGTTCTTGTAGTTATGGACTTTTTATGTGAGTAATCAGACTATTGAATTGCCTATATTTTGTTTTTATTTGGATTGTAATTTTAAAAAGTAGTAATCATTCCTAAATAAATGTTCTTTTATGAATGTTGTGTTATTGCATTATTTAGGTTGATGTTGTTTAATTTAATCTAAACATGTTATATTAATTATGACTATAACTATTTACCATAAATATATAATATTTATATATGTTGCCAACATTTGTTAGCATTATAACCCAACGAGATGGATTCCAACATAATAAAAATTGAAAAGTATGAGAATGCTAATAAACGTGAAGCCAAACGGCCTGCACAAGAAAAAATATATGTAAAAAAGAAAATAAATGGTACAAAGATAAAAGATAACAAAAGGTTGCAAATGAATTCTTATTTGATAAAAAGCATGTGATAATTTTTAGAGTGCAACTGGCCATACATGCAAAAATTCAAAAAATATAGGAATAAAAAATCTTACAAAAAATCTTGAATGATAGAGGTAGGACAATAATTTGCTAGAAATCACATGAAAATAATGATATGTTTGATACAAAAGAACATTCATATTTAAATTTTACAACTCATACATGTCAGAACATGTGTAGATAATTATTTTGAAAGTAAAAGATGTACAAAAAATACGTATACATATACTTACTTTAGCAATGTTGATAGACAAATTCAAATTGTTTATGCAGCCTATTATTTAGTTTTTTCTATATAAATAGGGATGTTTTTATCATGTATTTCAATAAAATAACTATATTTAGAATAAACATCTCAATTATATTTGTTGTAAGCAAGTGAAACACCTTTTTCTTAGGCTTCACTGATTTGTAAGCAATTATTTCTTCCCAAGTCTTTTATAGTTATTTTTATTGAATTATATTTAATTATTTGTAATATTTTATTAACAACATACCATTTTTTTATTTACGTGTAATTGAAGATATGAATGATCTATGGTTTAATGTCATATTTAATGAAGATTTTGATGACGATTATGATAATTTCATGAATCGTATTGCAGACCATATTAATTATCCTAGTTATGAAGGTAGTGGTGTCTTGGTTGCTGATACTGGAGATGACGATGATGGAAACAACAATAATGATGATGATGATGTTGATAGTGATGATGATGATGATGTTGATAGTAATGATGATGATGAAGAATTTTTTTTAAGAAGACAAATTAATATGAATAAATTAATCATTTACACTGCTAAAGCTATAAACATGTATTATATTAATTATATGTATAAAAAACCATATATGGTTTCATACAATTTAAGGATGCGTTGGTTGAATGAAGTTTAAAAGGTTATTGAAAATGATGTGTTAACACTTTGTTGAGTTTGTGTAATAATTTAGAAATGCATTATGGCTTAAAAACTTCAAGAAGAATGAACGTTATTGAAAAAGTGGCAATGTTTCTACTTATAATAGCAGTTGTGGTGTCAAATAAAGAAGTGCATGAGAGATTTCAATATTCAGGTGAAATTGTTAGTAGATATATAAAAGAAATCCTTAAATCCTTATGTTTGTTTATTGTAGAAGTTATAAAATCAATATATTCATAATTTACAAACACACCAAGAGAAATTGCAATCAATCCAAAATATATGCCACATTTCAAGATAAGATAATTTTTTTTTATTATGTTGTTTAAATGAATATCAAATATTTTATTAATGTTTATGATGACTTATAATATATATTGCCTGTAGAGTTGTATCCGTGCAATTGATGGCATACATATTCATACCTACATATCATTTGATAATCAAATTCTATTTATTAAAAGAAAAGGTGTATCGACACAAAATGTCATGGCTGCTTGTAGTTTCAACATGCAATTCATCTTTGTGTGGATAAGATGTGAAGGCAATGCATATGTGTCACGACCCGAATCCCGGATCCATGACCGGCACATAGGCAAGGTTCCTCTCCAAGATTCCATACCTATGCGAACCCAAACTTACACACAAATTTATCCTAACTCAATCAGAGTTCAACGCAGCATTAATAACAAAATCAACTTCATAATATAATTGAATTGTCTTAATACAAGAGTTAATATAATTTTATAGTTTTGGAGCACTAATTAGACATAAAGGAAAATGTACGAATTACAATCAAAAGAGCAGGTTCTGAAGGTCCAACAAAAGTGACCTGCTATCAAGCTATAAGCCTGAAAATGATAAATAATGAGAGTGTGAGTTCAACAACTTAGTGAGTAGATAACGTTCAATATACACACACGAGATAATACAACAATGAGAAATATATATACAAGTATGACTTTAGGTTCTTATAAAAAGGTTTCTCAAATAGGCCATAACAAGAATATCATATGATAAAATTTGTCAGAAAATCAAAATGCAATGAGCATGAGGCTCCGTACTGTGGGATGATCAGTCCACACAAGTTGGTGACTCCCCCGACCAACTAGGGTTCAGATACGATGTGCACAAAGACTAACACTACCCTGTTAGCATAGGTATTTTGACTGACATACCATAGGGTCATAATCATACTCAAACAGACATATTAATATCTCAAGGCTCAACTCATGACATCAATTAAATGAGGAGCTATCAATTCAGAAGTCAATCCAAAATACATACTGGTTCATATCAAGAATTCAGATTCAACAAATGATCATGCTTATCATAACAAGGATAATAGTCACCATATATATTATCAAGAAGCATGATCCAATTCATATTAACAAATCAAATATTTATAATATTTCTCTTGCATATGGAAAATTATCCACTCACCTGACTCGAAAGCAAACAGAAATCAAAAGCAGACACCGAAGAAAATCCTACTGACGTCCCGCCGGTAGAATATCAGGATTATCTGAATATAAAGAAAACATATTCAAGAATGACTCAAAAAAACATATAACCTATTTAATACACTTAACTAAGGGTCTATTTCATAACCCTATATGTATTTAGACTAAACTAGTTATTTTCCTAAAAACCCAAAAATTAACGATTTTCTCGAAATCTAAATTATTCATCAAACCAATCTGTAATTTTACTTCACTAACTAACCCTAAATTATTCATCAAACCAATCTGAAAAAGCTAATATTACAGCTAGGGACTAATCTGTAATTTATCATATTTTTAAGGGTCAAATTGTAACTTTATCCATTTGGAGGACCAAACTAAGATTATCATAAGTCCATGACTATACTGAATTCTGACCATAATTAATCCTCATTTCTGTCCATATCACCTCATTATACTCCAGGGACCATTCTGTAATTTTATCAAATTTTTAGGGTCAAATGGTAATTTTTGTCAAATTGAAGGACCAAATTGAAAGTGTTAAAATTTCATAACTATACAGGAATTCTGCCCATAATTTATCTTTTATTCTGTTCAGAATCTCGGAATAGGCTCCAGGGACCAATCTGTAAATTTTCCAAAGTTTGAGGACTAAACTGTAATTTCCCAAAATTGAAGGACCAAATTGAATTTTCTTCATCTTCAACCTCAAACCCAGAATTTTCACAGATTACCTACTGTTATCCCCTGATTTCTAACACAAATTCACCATTCAAACAAAACCATAACTCAAAATCATCATTTTTATCTACAATCTCTCAGATTCAACTTAATAATCAATTACCCACAACAATCAACCCATAACATTCAACTTAATTCATCAATTAACCTAAAACACAAATTTTCAAAACCCTAACATTTATCAAAACTGAAATTAAAGCTTAATTAACACATATTTATACATAATCTTACCTTTAAACTTAATTCCTTCAACTCCTTTCTATTTTTCTTCTAATTCCCCTCTTTTCTCTTCTTCTTCTTTCTCCCTTCTCTCTCCTGCTGATTCTCTCTCAAATTTCCAGATCCCTCTTTTGTTTTTTTTTTTTTAACTTCTTATTTATATTTATCATGTTTTGTTGAATTACTACACTACCCCTCATTCATTTATACCCACACTATAAGCCACCAAGGGCTTTATTGTATTTTCCTACTCATTTATTCAAAACATCACAACATGATACATGTATTTTTCTTTAGTCTATTGACAATAGTAGTATTAAATTTTTCAAACCACTGGAAGGTTGTGATTTGAAGTAAATTGAAGAGCTGATAATCAAAGTCACATAATATTCTTTTTTAGTTATTGAAAAAAATTAGCATGTTGTTTTTATTGGTTGATGCTGGATATCATAATGAGTATGAGTATTTAGGTTCTTATAAAGGCGAAGGGTATCATTTACAAAAATTTAGGCATCGTGGACAACCAAGTGGCTGGGAAGAATTGTTTAATTATGCACACTCATCACTACGTAACGTGATAGAGCATTTTTTTAGGGTATGGAAATAGAGGTGGAGAATTTTACAAAACATACATGCTTATCCATATAAAACTTAAATTTAGATTGTAGTTGCATCAATGACATTACATAACTATATTAGAAGGAGATCGCAAGATGATAAAGTTTGTGCAGAATATGATTGCAATCTCAATTTAATTTCATATGACTTTTTACTTGATATTGTAGCTCACTCAGATATTCAAGGATTGTAGAGGCCTTCATGTATGGATTTTGTATGCAATGGAATTGCAAATATATATATATATATATATATATATATATCATAATTAAACCTGATACAAAAAACATATTAACCAAACACATAAAACTGTTTTTTGTTCAACTTCAGTTTTAATCACAATTTTAACAAAACACTTAAAATTTTTAAACAAACCTCAACAAAAGTGATTTTTATGAAACTATTTTTTTGAAACCACAACCATAGAAGTAACTACAGTACCAAACATACCAAGTTATCTTGGACTTGATGTGTGCCTACATGCTTTGTAGAGATAGATGTACATGTATGACTTATAACTAATTGATTATTATATGTGACATTATTTTTGTTCTTGTAAACACATTTAATTATTAATAAAAATTTACTTATTTTTAATATTAATCAAATATTTGATTAATAAATCTAGAGTAAAAATAAAGTTTTATGGATAAAAATATTTTGCAAAGTAAATTATAAAATTGTTGTAATTATGAGATTTTCATTGTATAAAAGCATTGTTCCTAAATGTTCATGGTTAATTTATATTAAGATTAGACATTAACTAGAGTCATTGAAACTGATACATGTTATATTCTTCTCATTATGAAAGAAAACAATTGTTTTTATAAGTTGAGGTATGAGGGATACATAGAATTAATATGTAAGTGCTTGTCAAATGACATGTATACTAAACTGACCTATATAAGAATCTCATATGAAGAGATCATATATATATATATGAAAAAGCTTATGTGATGGTTGTGTTAGTGATTCTTAGATTTAAAATAACTGAGTTATCTTATATAGAAAATGTTACATTTTGATCATACTGCATGTTATCCTAATTAAAGGTAATAAATGTACATATATTAAGTATAATATGAATTATATGAAGACATTTGAGTGATCTTGAGATAATTCATCATCTTAAGTGAATTATATATTTTTTTTACATGTTTTTAAATAGTATTAATTGTAAATCCTTATGCAACGTAGAATGAAATTTGAAAAGAGTTTTAAATCTTATTCAAATAATTAATTACTATGATATTGATAACTAATATGATTTGAAAGAGCAGACACACTTCATGCTATAATATCTAAATCAAAATATTATTGATGATGAGATAATAATTACATTGAGAAACTAATCACTGTAAGGTTAAGTCAAACCACTTATGACTTTTCTAATATTTAAGGGATCCTAACAAGTTGCTAGACATTGTACTTGATATTTTAATATAAATCAATCAATTGATGAATTGATAATAAATTAATTAATATAGCTTATTTAATCTTATTTTATTTAGAATTATGATTTATATTTAGACTAATTTATATGAGAACCTAATGGGTGACACATATAAGTTAGGTGACTTGATGATTAAATACAATTCGGGTAATTAAAGAGTAGAATGTTATTTATTAAAGAACTTAAAAGGAAATGATTAAATAAGTGTGACTTGATTGTAAATAAGTTTTATTAATTAAATATTAAAATGTTATTTATACAAGAAATTACAATTTTAGACCTAATGTTAAATTTTCTTTATTTCATTTTCAATTCATCATCTCCATCATTTATTTCATTTACAAACTTATTATCATTTTACGTTATTGATTTTAATTGGTGCTTACGCCATCACTCTTTAATTTTCTTTGTATGATCCTTTCTTATTATTTATTACCATATTAATTCCCTGGAATAATTTTTCTCATTATTTTATTTATCAAAACCCATTATCAATTTCATTGATGTAATGAATTTTAAATCTAAAATTCATTAATCTTTTTTTAACTTTATTAATATTCTAACCTTATCCATGGGGATCATCCTTTCCATTACACACCTCATTATTACTATTTTTATTATTTATTCATTTTTTTTCATCTCAAGTTTTTAGTATGCATCAAAGAAATCTTATTATCTTTGATCTTGTAATTACACAGGGGTTTACAATGGGTTAAAAATCTAGTTTTACTCTAAACACGAATATCTTACGATGTGTCTTTTTTTTTTTTAGATTAACGTGGGTGTCCGGGTCAGCTTGCGCGCACCACGACTAATCCCACAGGCCCTGAAGTTAACGACCATGTAAACCTCCAGTGGCCATCCTATGAGCAACCAAGGACTCGAACCTGAGACCACAGAGGGAGCAAACTCCTTGATCCCAAGTCTTTACCACTTGGCCACCACCTAGATATATCTTTGCTTGATCATTAGGTAGTCATATTGGATCATCTTATAGTCTTAGGTGCTCATAACTAGTTCCTAGGAACAGCTCTAAGTATCTCAAATTTGGTCTTTGCTTGAATTACTAGTGCTTTGGACTCAATTCTACTATATCCTTAATCTCCCTACACCTAACTCTAGTCTAGCCTCGTACATGACCCTAATATAATGTTTGGCATCTTATATTTAATTCTTAAATCATAGGAAAATTAGCCATTGATTTAAAGAGATAAGAGGGAGTGTTTTTGCTTTTGCTTTTGAATATATTTTAAAGTATTTGACTTGAAAAAATATCAAATTAATATTTTTTTAATGTTTTTTTGATTATTTTAATATGCTGATATTAAAAATATATTTTTTTAAAAAATAATATTTATTTTAGTATATTTTCAAGCATGAAAAAATATTTTAAAAATAACTTTACACCATAATCATAAACACCTATGGTAAGTGAGCTCTCATCAAAATTTTCTCCTCAGTGGTATTCTATTATTTTAGACTTAATAGAAAATTTATTTTTATATACAACATGATTGATTCCTTGGTTTCTATGAATGATAAAAACCATCAAATTTTTACATCTTAAAAGAATTTTATGATAAAAAAAGTTGATCATTAAACAATAAAAAATATTAAGACTACTTTAAAGAGGAGAGATAGTAGTCAGGAAAATCTTCATTTATTTTTTCATTTTACACTTATAAGTAACCATACAAGGTAAATTGTACATGATAACCTAAAAAAAAAAAATGAAAATCCTAACTATTATTATAAATTTGAAGGGTAAGATTTAACAAATATAATTGTTTATGATATAAGGAGACGATCGATCCCAATCCGAAATTAGTTGACAAAACCACTTGGCATTGTTTCATATCAAAATTCCAACCTTTTTTTCAGGCTTTTAACCCGGACACCACCTCCTTTGTATACGCTTTTCAGACAAGAAACACCCAATGTATATGTTAAAATAGTTAAAATACGTGTAAGCTGATTTGAATATCAACTAGAAGATATCGACATTACCTGACGTGTCTTGAGTAAGATAGCACAACTGTCCCTATACCCGTTCTTCAAATTCCATAATTCGGCAGCTCAGCTAGGTGTCCACAGACTTGAGATACGTATGTCCATGCAAGCAGGGCGGAATTTTATCTAACTGAGATAGAATATGGAAACGATTATCTTATCAATGATTGTCAGCTCCCATCCTAATTATCTGCTCCCAATTTTTGTAACAAGAATGTCCTGTATTGACAGGGATGTGGATGGAAACGATATGACCATTTTGACAGTTATTTCTAGCATTTTATACTTAGAAATATTCTCGTGTGATTAGACCTCTAATTTGTATGATTGTAAGAAGCTAGAGTTTTCTTCAACAAAAGCCTTTGGATTCTTATTGTAACCAATACTATAAACTTAACTATTATTTCTAGATTGATAGACATTGATGATGCTGAATATAAGCCAAACTAATTGCAGATACAAAGACATATAAGAGAACAAGAATCTGTTGTTAACAGAGCGATAAAAAGGAAAGGAATTTTATAATTCAAGTACTTGGAATTGATGTAAAAATCGATTTGCAAAGTAAATTATTCAACAGTTTATCTCAATGAAGTTTCCTTATAAAAATTTTTAGGTAGACCTGATCATTGCAAATTATCACCGGCAGACATGAAGAGTCTGGTAAAATATTTGGAGCAGTATTTTGAGACGCAAGTCAAAACGAATCTATTGCTGATATTTTAGCTATCTCTTTTGTTATAACCCTATCTAGTACTTCAGGTCTGTTGACAAAGAACCATGTCCTTCAAGCTATAGTATTTGGGAAGGGATCTTAATGCAAAGGCTAAAATTGTTATAATATAAATCTCTCATTTCTAAAATGGAATGTTTTGAAGTTGGATGTTCTTTGAGGAGATTTTTTTTTTTTTACTCTGATTTGAATGATTATCATCAATCGGTAATCAGAAAAAAAGTGGTTTATAAACAGCCTGCTAATTTGCCCAAGGAGAAGTTGATTGAAATAGAAACTATTACAAGTTAGTAGTGTGGAGAAAGGGGCTACGAGTGACAATGATGCCCGCAATCTCAATGTTTTTTAATGTCGCTTTTTTGCTCCTCTCATTACGTGCTACCTCTATATTTTCCAGGTGCATTATCAAGGCTATAAATTCATTTTCCACGACGAGCTTGAGTGAACTCCATGGAAAAAAATTGCTTGTTGATCTTCCTTGTTATCCATGGCAGAGTACTTACAGTCCTCTAGAAGAAGCAGGGGATTTTTTCGAAACAGAGATGGCCAATTAAGCAGCCATCCTGATCACTCTTTTTCATGTATCTCTATTGAAGATTTCTCTGACGTTTCCTCTTCTATCCCATTTTCCCCAGTTATACATGTTGATGAGCCTCCAAGTTTCCCTATTCTTGTTGACGATTTGCCTGTGGAGCAGAAATGTTCCCTAATTTCGGAGTCTGGTATTACTTTAGATGACCCAGTATTGATGGTGCATGAAATGGAGGATATTAGCGACTGGTTGGCAAGTGAGAGCAGTCCACCCGCTCTAAATGGAGATGATGCAGGGAGCCTCTTGAGGGAGGTATCTATAGGCACGCTGATGAATCAAACATCCTTGATTCTGCCTGGTACTGGGATGGAATTTGATAACCAATTGGGCATTCTCCATCTGCTTAAGGCTTATGGAGAGGCTGAGGAGATGGAGACGAAAGAGTTGGCTGGAAAAATTATGAGTCGGTTAAAAGAGAAGGCTTGTCCTTTTGGTTCAACTGTCGAGCGACTTGCTTATTATATGATTCAAGCACTGGAAGGGGAAGTGGACTTTCTATGGAAAGAAGCGAGCAAGAATTATGAGGCTGCATTTAAAACATTCTATCAGATATTTCCTTATGGAAGGTTTGCTCACTTTACAGCCAATTCTGTAATACTAGAAGCCCTCCCTGAAGATGCTGACATGGTGCACATAGTTGATTTTGACGTTGGTCAAGGTGTGCAATGGCCTCCAATGATTGAGGATCTTGCAAGAAGAAGAAAGAGAAGGGTGGGATTGATTGGAATAAAATGGCAGGAGGAAGAGGATCGCAGCGGTGTTACTTCCACGAGGAGGTCTGAGGAGATGAAAACTCGCCTAAATGAACATGCAAAAACATTTGGTTTGAGATTGAAAATGAAGGAGATGGATAAGGAGGCCTTAGTTACTGAGATGAAGAAGACAAAGAAAAGAGGGGCAAGAAGTGAATTTAGCCTTCAATTGCAAGGTGGGTCTCCCTCAGATGGGGAAAGGGAAGCGTGTTAGGAGTCTTGTGGAGATTCAATCCGCCCCGATGGTAAAGGTGTTAGTGGTACCAGGGGAATTATAACTATTGCCAGAGAAAGCAAGGCACTCTCAGAGGTAGGCTTGCAGGCTTGGAGAATGAGGGAAGATAGTCTTATGGAGGCCAAAGAATTGATCAGAGAAACAGAAAGCTTCTACTGTGCGACCATTGAAGGAGTGAAGGAGAACCAACCGGTTCTGAGCTATATGGGAATTCCACTGGTGAAGGTTTCAAGTTGGACATAAATGGAGGAGTGCTTACTCAGAGGCGACAGACAAAGTATTAAATTTTCATTATTTGTTCACCCAATTTTATCTTTCTATCAATTCTCTACAATTACAGAATTTTATAATTCTATTGGACATGAGGTCTTTTCAGCACAATCAGTGGCGAATTTTCTCGGTGCAATAAATCGGTAGCAGCAGCAGCAGCAGCATTGCAGTGTTCATCAAACATAAGCTATCGCACAGAACTTTTTGTTGGCCAATTTGCGCAGACATATCCTGGACGATTTAAAGATCCAATCAGGCTACGCGTACCTGGACAAATGTGGCATCACAAGTAATTTGAAGAGTAAATTATAAATTAGTCCTTATAGTTTTGTAAAATAATTAAATAGTCCCTCTAACTTTAAAAATAATTAATTAATCCATACATCTTTAAATGTATTTCTAACTTGGTCTTTTTCACCTATTTCATGCTTTTATAATTAATTTTTTCTGTTTAAGAAATAGAAATAAAAACAGATAATATGGAAAAACAGATAAAAAAAAACAAGATATGTTTTAAAACAAATGTATTTTAAATTATGCACAGTCAATCTTAAACAAGAGTTTAATTAATTATTTCTTAAATTAAAAAATTATTTAATTCATTTTGAAAAATAAAAAATTAGAAAGATTAATTTATAATTTTCTTTGAAAGGAAAAAAATACTAATAACTATTAGTTTAATAAATTTAATATATCTTGTAGTTGGTTAGCTACATATTGTATTATTATATTCATGTTAATATATACTTATTATTAATAAAAGCTTAATTTATTTTTAATATTTATATAATATTAGATTAATAAATCTAGAGTAAAGATAAAGTTTATAAGATAAAAATACTTTTACAAAATAAATTATTTTGTAAAATTATAATGTTATAATTATAAGATTCTTATTATACCAAAATATTATTCCTAAAATATTTTTAATTGATGATTTCTTAAAAATTGAACATTCACTACAACCATAAAAGTTAATACATATTATATTTTCTTATAAAAAAGTAATTATTATTATAAATTAAAATATAAAAAATATCCAGAACTCATATAATATATACACTATATTAATTTATATAAAAATTCAATATAAAAAGATTAGATATGTTTTAAAACAAAGGTATTTTAAATTATGCACAGTTAATCTTAAACAAGAGATTAATTAATTATTTCTTAAACTAAAAAATTATTTAATTCATTTTAAAAAATAAAAAATTAAAAAGACTAATTTATAACTTTCTTTGAAAGGAAACAAATACTAATAACTATTAGTTTAATAAGTTTAATATATCTTGTAGTAGTTTAGTTATACGTTGTATTATTATATTTATGTTAATATATATTTATTATTAATAAAAATTTAATTTATTTTTAATATTTATATAATATTAGATTAATGAATTTAGAATAAAAATAAAGTTTATGAGATAAAAATACTTTACAAAAAAAATTATAAAGTTATAATTATAAAATTTTTATTGTATCAAAATATTATTTCTAAAATATTTTTGATTAATAATTTCTTAAAAATTGAACATTTATTAAAACCATAAAAGCTAATATATATTATATTTTCTTATAAAAAGTAGTTGTTGTTATAAATTAAAATATAAAAAATATACAGAACTAATATAATATATACACTATATTAGTTTATATAAAAATTCAATATAAAAAGATTACCTGTAACTTATTGCGAGCCACGGTTGCATGTGGCGGGAATAACGCCGTCACAGGCTCACAGCATCAACCAAAGCGCCAGGACCTAGGGCCACGGATTTATTCGGGCCTCAAAATATGGAGAGAACCTAGAATTCCAAAGTGGGTTCATCAAGAGCTCACATGTTCTCGGGCTAGAGTGCTTTTTGGTCCATTAGTTTTAGCCGAAAGATGGCCACTATTTTATGGTCCCTTTTTCTTTTCCGTTGCCTTAAAACTCGGTCAAGATTAGGCCTCATTTTGTCAAGAAATAAAAACCCCGAAGCCATCCCGTTTTACCCTCCTTCCTCTGTGTCAAATGTCAATATACATGTTTTCAATTTATTAACTAGCCCTCGACTAACTTCTCTATCGGTGAACTTTAGCCAGTGGGAATCGCTTGTGGTAGTAAAATCTGTGCAATCATCCATGATCCAGCACACCTTCCCTCCCTTTGACCTTTCTGTGCTATGTTCCATAGCTTCATCTCAAGACGGGATGGACTGGGTAGAGCAAGCATTGCCAGATGTGGTGGCTCTCTGTTAAGTGACTCGTTTTAACCTTTTAACCTGGTCAATGTATGGACGTGGAATTCAGTGTAATTCCCCCATCTATTGGAAAGCTTGATTCCAAACCAGTAGAAAGACCGGTTCCTCGGCAGAACCTTGCTTAAGACTAAAAAAGTTGCGTTTCTTTATGAAAAACAGAGATACGAAAAATAAAAAAACAGAAAAGATACAGCGTCACTGCTTGAAGAGGTCGTATGGCATTTTCTTATTGCTCCGAGAGGTTACTATGTCATTTTAGATAAGGAAACCAAATGTGCTCCTATCCACGTCAGGAGCCTGACTCTACCCGTAAACAACACCCATTAAGATTCTGGAGCAAGTAATCGTGGCCCAGCCCTGACCAGCCTCTGTGCCCTAGTGCGTAGCTGTGGTCCGATCATGGGTCCAGCTCCAGTCTCTAAGCTCCCATGGGGTGGTGGTAGCTTGCTAGTTAGAATACAAGATGACATGTTGAAGAACGGTTTTATTGATTGCCGCCGGTCATTATAATCCAAGCAAATGTAGATAAACAAATTTAAGTAGTTGGACTATCAATTCTTGTCACATCTGTTAATAATTCACCAAATGGCTTGGAAATAGCTCGTTTCATTTACCCAGTTCATACCTTGCTGCTCTCAGTGAGAGAATGCTTTAAAATAAAATAAAATAAACTCATAATCAAGAAACATTATGAGTGCTTCTCTCTCGCATAAAATGATAGAAAGATCCCAATTCCTAATCCTTTCTCATTCTCCCACCCACCCTCCGCACAGATTAATACCTTGAGAATTAATTACAGGCTAGCTGCAAACTTTGGTTAATTAGTGCTTCTTATACTGTGTTTCACAACAACCTCGCTGGCCGTGGGATAAAAAATTAATTTTTTTTCATATTTTTGAATTGTTTTAATACATTGATGTTAAAAATAAATTTTTAAAAATAAAAAAATATATTATTTTAATATATTTTCAAATAAAAATCATTTTAAAAAATAATCACTACTATAATATACAAGAACACTTTAAAGTATCTGCTATCTTCTTATGCTATTTTGAAGCAAGCTAGCTATACATAGGAACCAGAAATTGTTTTTTTTTTATTTTTTTTTTGGGCAATGCTTTAGATAGCTCCTCTCATAAGAACAGAGATCAGCAGGGTCACTGTTGCGTGCAAAAACTGCTGGTCACGATTAGTTTCCCACTATTAAGCAAAAACAATATATTGAAACATGATTCTGTCAGGCCTAAATAATTTTACAGAAACTGGAAAAAGGAAAAGGATCTCCACTACAATGGCTCTGCACCTCAAAATAGATCATACTCCATGAAGATTATTAATCGTTTTCAACCAATTCGAAGAAATATAATATCCCTCCCCAACTCCCATGCTTATCTTCGAAGCCATGATTCCCCCTGCCATGCTATCTTTCGATATGTAGTCTCATCATTCAGAACATGCTATATGCTATATATGTATAATATAGGTTGAATGTATGTATCTTATAGCCCACTCTCTCTTTCAACTCTTCTTTTCTTTATATTTGGATTCCTTGGTTGTTATGTTGCTACGAACACAAGCAATCAAGCTGAAGTTGGTCCCCTCGGCAAACATGTAAAAATACCATGAAACAATCGTTTGTCATCACGTAACTATCATCATCTCTACTCAACAAATATGGCTGAATGATTTTCGTATGTGAAAATGTGCGCATAGATATATTATATATATAAAGTAGCCTTTCCTCTCCCTTTTCATCTTATTCCCAGCCCGAGTAGACTTTCATTATGAGAATTATAGGTGATTTTATAATTGATATATAGCAGCATATAACCATCAACCCGTAACTGTTATCAAATAATCATTTTAATTTAATAACTGAAGTTATTAGATAAAATATTTTTTATATTATTTTTAATATATTTTTTTAAATGATAGTTTTTTAAATATGAAATTTATATAGATTTATATTATTGTATCTTTAATTTTTATCAAATAAATAAAAATAATTAAATTTAAATTTGTGGTCATTTGATTATTAAAATTTTGATAATATGTCAAAAAACTATTTTAATTTAATATTTTAAAATTTTAGGTGAGATCTTGAAATATAATTTATATTATTTTTTGACACATTTTTTAAAGTGAAAATTTTTTAAATTTA
Source organism: Populus euphratica (assembly GCF_000495115.2). Taxonomy (NCBI): domain Eukaryota; kingdom Viridiplantae; phylum Streptophyta; class Magnoliopsida; order Malpighiales; family Salicaceae; genus Populus; species Populus euphratica. The sequence goes on from NW_011499865.1 coordinate 865,321, forward strand.
AAATTTATATAGATCTATATTATTTTATTCTTGATTTTTATTAAATAAATAAATAAATAAAATTTATATTATTTTTTAATAATTTTCCTACAGTTTCAGATTAAATTTACTAAATGTGAATTATGCAGTAATGTGCTATCTAACTAATTTGCTGTCCGAATCTGTCTGGAACTCCTATTGCTTTTAATAATATAATCTGTACTATTCAAGGTATGCATGCATACGGCACCGCTGCTTCCGCCTTTATTGACTCTTCATTGAATGGCGCCATTTCTGAAGCTTGCGGTTGGCATTTTCAATTTTATCTGCAGTGTAAATTGAACTGGTCCTCTTAAACAATGAACTGGTTCAATCCTGGCCTGCACCAGGCAGCTCTTCGAAAAATAAAATAAAACAATTACCGCATAATTATCTTACCTGCCCTACAATATTTATGTGTAAAGAGAGTGCAGATATGGGTTAAGGGCATATCTGATAGAATATATTTTGTTATTTAATTATACCCCAGTAACTTAGAAATACACACGCCAAACATATATTATAACGGTCAAAGCTTAAAGTACGTAAATGATGTTGTTCCGACATGAATATGTCATAAATCAGACAGTGCCTACCATTGACAAATTCACATGATAAACATATTAATTCAGAATCAGGAATTAATTAACATATAAACACAGGCAAGATCAGGAAGGTGTCTTGCAACGTCCATGGAACATGCAACTGCAACATTTGGAATCAATCTGTTGAGTTAATCAAACGGGGATGCTCGGACCGGTTTCTTCGTTTGAAGGAATCCCGCATAATTGTTGATCTGTCAAAGATTCGAAATTTTCTTCGATTTACTACGTGGATAATATTCAATATAAAAAACAAAGAAAATTACAAAGGTCGAAAAGGAATAGCAACTACACGTCACGTGACAAGCAAGTGGTTGTGGAGGGAAGCTTAGAGGACGGCGCTATGTATAAATTTGTTTGTAGGGAAGACAGAGTCCAATCCATCAGCAATCAGACAATCAAAACCCAACGTTAATGAACCGCCGCACACAATTTTTTAATCTCTTAGCCCGATATTTCGGGTAATTTGTAATGTTTCGGCCTTCGATGTCATCTTTGATTAAAAACAAAACGTTTATAATCGCCCCATACGCACGCGCTTTCTTCTCTTCTCTTCTAAATTAGCTAGCTCCACTTGCCAACCCAAGACTCCGTCAAGCTCCCCCCCACCCCTCCCTGTTTTTGTTTTCTTTATTTCCCTAGTGTGTTTTTGATCCATATTTCTACCCCAAGAATTACTTTCACAAGTTGTTGACTATCTTTTTAATGATGGATGGGTGGTGGAGATCGAACAGTACTGTGAAGCTTCGCATGAAGATTTTGATGCTGGTTCTGTTGTTACTGCAGCAAAGCTTGAGCTTTTGTTGGTCTCTAAACACGGAAGGTGATGAGTTATGCTACGTTTTATGTCCATAAAGCTACGAGCTTTTGTTTGGCATGTCCTTACAGCTTTGTTAAAGTTGGTGTTCTTCTATATAGAAATGTGATTGTGTTTGAAAATGGTGCAGGTTTGGCTTTGTTGAGGTTTAGAGAGATGGTGGAGAGAGATCCACTTGGAGCTTTATCGAATTGGATTGAGAAAGATGGAGATATTGATCCTTGTTCTTGGTTTGGTGTCGAATGCTCTGATGGCCAAGTTGTGATCTTGTAAGTAAGAAAAGTGTCAAATATTAAGTAATCAAGCATTCCAATCCTACAGGAGTATATCTTTATCCTTTTTGCTTGCAAGTTAATTAAATTTGTAATTTTGGATGGTCCATTTAGTTGAATCAAAGATCCAATGTGTTTAGAGGTGGTAAATTCCACTTGTATATTACTGGAAATGTGAAATGCTCGTGAATAATGTTAACTTTATCCAAGCAGATTCTAAAGTCAGAAATGTTGGATCAAAATCCAGACTTGAGCTGTCATATTGAGTTTAATTGTTGGATGAACTTGAAGTGAAGGAAAACATAGAGTCTGCTTTGTTGTCAGTCATTGTACTTGGTTGGTGCAGAATCGATCATGGTATAAAGCTTTCCCTATAAGTGATCAGATGACAAACTATTTAATGCAGTGTATGATGTCTCCATGGACAGTTCATAATAATGCTGGCCTCCATGGAGCAATTCTAGCTTTTCTTTTTCTTCCTTTTGTGATTTTATCATGTCATCTATACTCTTCTTTTTCACCTTTTCGTATGCTAATCTTACCCCATTTATGCAGTAATTATCTGGTGTAATTATGAAGTTTATTATCATTTAGCATGTATCAAACATCCAGTCATTTCTCCTCTTAGTAGCAAAGTTTTTTTTTTTTTCTTTTCTATTTCCTTAGAGTCAGAAATGTTCAACTTGTAGGCATTTGACAGATCTCTGTCTTGGAGGGACACTGGCACCTGAACTTGGGAGACTAGCTTACTTAAAATCATTGTAAGTTTAAACCTCAGCCTGGATTTGATCTTTGGAAACCATTTTATGGGTTTTTATCTAATTCACATTTTCCATTCAGAAATTTACGCAACAATTCTTTCTACGGAAACATTCCTCGAGAGATTGGAGAGCTGGAGGAGCTGGAGGTGTTGGACTTGGGATATAATAACTTTAGTGGACCATTTCCTTCTGACTTTTTTGCAAATAATCTATCACTGACTACCCTGTAAGTTAATTCATCCTGGCCGATTATATTACTTAGTTTTTTCCTTCTTAAGCTTGAATGGTTTGACTAAATCATCTCTGATCCTTATTGCAGCTTGCTTGACAATAACAAGTTTCTAGATGGCATATCTCCTGAAGTAAATGACCTCAAGGTGCTTTCTGAAGTTCAGGCAGATGAAAATCAGTTAAGAGCTTCCTGTTGCTGCAGAGACATTACCTGGTAAGCAAGTGCTATTACTGTTATTCCTACAAGCTGATACTTGATGCAGCCGCTATAGAGATGTCAAGGCAGAAAAAGTGGGAGAGGAAGTGGTGGCTTATGAGAGGGGAGGTGGATATGATATTGGAATAATAACTAAAAGGAAAAGACGAAAAAGCTAAAGCAACTTATAGGAGAATGCAATGGCCATAAAATCAATTCCAAAGGAACTGACATCCTAGTTAATCACAATGTACAATCTAGCTTTTGATTTATTCTGCCATCTCCCAAATTTGCTAATGCAAACAGAGGACCTCCTCCGGTGTATGCAAGGCGAAACATGAAGCGACTTTTGTGTGCCTCAGTTTTCCCCTGATTTCAATTTCGTGGAATCTGCTACTTGATTAGTTTAGTTTAGTTTACACTAACAAGTGCTTTCAGTTCTCAACTTAAATTAACTTCCCACCAGCTTCCTGACAACACTTATTTTATTTGTCAGGAACAATGTTCAATCTAGAAATATAGCTCACCGGATGCTGCTGCAGGTGGCAGATCCTCCAAATCCACCCACAGACAACAATCGTCATAAAGCTAATCAAAGTGGTTCTGAAGCATCGCCTTCTCCATCTTTATTGTCACCATCCGGATCTCAACCATCACCATCAATGGCACCCTCAGACTCACCGTCTTTATCACCGTCTCCATCATTCTCCCCATCACCATCTCCTTCGGAGTCTCCATCATTTTCTCCAGCAGAATCCCCCTCCAGTCTTCCTTTGCCTCCTTCACCCTCACTCATGATTGCACCAACTCCAGCTTCACCTGCTCCAAAAAATGAACCACGTGTCTTTATTGGACAACCACAACATGATGGGCTGTCAACGGTCCCTGCTCCAAGTCCAAGTCATTTGGAGCGTTCAAAGTCAAAAAATCACACTGTTCTCATTGCTGGTGTTATTGCTGGCTCGATGTTTGCTCTGATTTCAACCGTTGGCTTTTTTCTCTTTAGAAGAAGCAAGGTAGTCACTGTCAAACCTTGGGCCACAGGTTTAAGTGGGCAGCTACAAAAGGCATTTGTAACGGGTAAATCTTCTTTTTTGTAAGGATCACATGCACTTGTGCGAGCACACAAAACCCTGAAATAGCCAAGCACGGAGGCATAAAATTTGTGGATTAACACAGCTCAGTAACCACAGCTTTAGCATCTGCTGCTTCCACAAATGACATGTATAGATTTTGATTCAATCTTGTCTTTTCTGATTTTTGGTAATGTGTCTTTTCAGGTGTACCAAAACTCAAGAGACCAGAACTTGAGGTCGCTTGCGAAGATTTCAGTAACATTATTGGCCCCTTTTCAGATGGCACAGTGTACAAGGGGACACTATCTAGTGGGGTTGAAATAGCTGTGACATCTACTGCAGTAAAATCGCGTGAAGAATGGTCGAAAAACTTGGAAGCCCAATTCAGAAATAAGGTACTTGACATTGAAATTTGCTAGCTTCATCCATTTAATATTGGCTCCCGTAGATGCTAATTTTGCTAATCTTTCAGATTGACACATTATCGAAAATGAACCACAAGAATTTTGTCAACCTTATTGGATTTTGTGAAGAAGATGAGCCTTTCACAAGAATAATGGTTTTTGAATACGCTCCAAATGGAACTCTGTTTGAACATCTGCACGGTAAGTACCTTACATTTTTATGCCTCTTCTGAATTCGTCAAGTGATCATATCTAAGATATAGTTACATTCTGCTGGATCATTAAATTAGTATGGCATTTTATAGGACGTGTGCTCATTGAAAATATCAGTGCCGGCTTTTGTTCAATCTGTGAACTAGCACTGAATTTTTATTAGCATAGAACTGACTATGCACCTCAAAAGATGATAAAAGGAAGAAAAGAAAAAGAAAAAAAGAAGAACTGGATTTTTCCTATTCATTTAGTACTTTCTCAGAACTGCAAATCATATTCATATCCTTGTATTTTGCAACAAAGAAGAACTGGATTTTTCCTATTCATTTAGTACTCTCTCAGAACTGCAAATAATATTCATATCCTTGTATTTTGCAACAATATACAAAGGAAGCCGTTCTACTTCTCAGTTAGACTGCATACTTGATGGCTGCAGTACATTTGCATCATAGCATTTAGAGGTCATTGAAGTTTCAGTAACTGACCTATAGTACTGTTTTATGGTATGAATGACAGTTGAATTCTTGATTTCTTGTAGTAAAAGAAGCCGAACACTTGGACTGGGGAATGAGACTACGAATAGCAATGGGCGTGGCATATTGCCTCGAATACATGCATCAACTAACTCCACCTGTAGCCCATAAAAACCTGCAATCATCGTCAATATATCTAACTGAAGACTATGCAGCCAAAATATCAGATTTCAGTTTCTGGAATGATGCAACAGCAGCAAAGACTGGGTCACCATCCATGGAGCTTCTAGAATCACAATCATCAGATCCAGAGAGCAATATTTACAGTTTTGGGGTAATTTTGTTTGAAATGATAACCGGTAGGATCCCATATGCAGTGGACAATCTTGCTGACTGGGCATCAGATTACCTGAGAGGAGAGCAACCATTAAAAGAAAAGGTGGATCCAACTCTAAAATCTTTCCAAGAGGAAGAGCTTGAGAAGTTGTCGGAAGTCATAAGAAATTGCATCCATCCTGATCCAAAGCATAGACCAACGATGAAAGAGATTGCAGCCAAGTTAAAAGAGATCACATCAGTGGGACCTGATGGAGCAACACCAAAATTATCACCCCTCTGGTGGGCAGAACTTGAAATTATGTCTACTGAAGGAAGTTGCGAGGTTAACTCAGTCTGAAATTCGGATTCAAGTGTACTTTTCATGCCCTGTTTTCCCTGATTCTCTTGCTGGTTCTCAGAAGCAGTGCTTTATAGGGTAGATAATACTTGTATCTAATTAACGTAAGCATGATGTTTGTATATAGCTGAGGAAGGGGGACCTCTTGTCTGTCCATTGCTTTGTTCTTTCTCCCATGCCAAAGTCTGTATAAAATTCAAGTATCTGTAAGTATACTTGCGAAATAAAAAAAGGTCAGTTTTTGAATATTACCAGTTGCAAATACTCTAGGATGAAAAATTTGAGTCAAAGTCTACCACTGCTGTAACCTCCAAACACCTATCACCCTTGTTTATGACTTTGTATGCATTTATTGTTAGGGGGCGGTCCGAAGCATATGGAGAAATCTCAGGCCCCAGATCTGTCACAGTAAAAAATCAACCTTCCTTATAGTTACTGCTTATGAGCTCACTCGGCCAAAATGCAAGTTAGGTATGGAAATATAGAAGAGAAAAGAAGTAGAAACCAGAAAGTGGTCAGCTGGAGAAATGCAGAACTACAACAGTAGTTAACTCGAGAACATCACCTCTGCCATCTTTAGTTTAAAGAAAAGCATGACACAACAAAAAGATTTAAATCCCTACCCTGGCTTTTGTTCATGTACACGAATGAACTCAAGGAGGAAGAAGGAAAATAATTCCTGTTTCTAATGAGAGATTAATTGTGAAACCTGTAACTTTCTATAGTATCAATAGCATGAAGTTGCTGTACATGAACCCTTCCAGCATCAATCCCATACCACTAATCGATCATGTGGTCATGCCTATACAGAACGATCTGCGAGGGACATTGTTTAAATGCAGTTTGCAACTCTCTTTTCTAGCTCTATCATCAATACCATTAAGATCTATATACTAATGAGTTCATTACAGCTTCTTGATGCAGACTGTAAATAACTATCTGCAAGGGCATTGTCCAAATGCAGTTTGCAACACTCTTTTCTAGCTCTATCATCAATACCATTAAGATGTATATACTAATGAGTTCATTACAGCTTCTTTATGCAGTCCTTCCTTCTCATAGCTGGGATGGTTTTGTCGCTGGATGTCTGATAGGCCATGATTTCAAAAAAATGAAAAAGAAAAGCTCAAATGCTTCGTGTAGCTTGGTCTTGTGTTCTATTATACAGATCAAGTGTGTCTGAGTGGTTTGGGTCCAGGCAGAGAGCTGCCTCACAATCTTGAAGAGCAGAGGTTTTGTCTCCCATTGATTCATAAAATGCTGCTCGAAGATGGAGCATTTGCAACTCAGGCTTGAAAGCTATGGCCTTAGTAAGCTCTTCTAGAGCTTCAGCTTCCTTTTGGTCATCCATTAGCACTGAGAATAAGAGTAAGAGTTTTGATTTCACAGTCAATAATTGTGTTCAAGCAAAGAGAAGAAAAATGAAGTCAATAGAATGGCATTGAAATAAGTGTAAACTTATGAGGAGTTGCATCGAAAGGGGGCAGAATTTCTGAAAAGGAGTGGTGCTGATTACCAGCTGCTCTGTATCTGTATGGGTATGTTCTTAGAGGATCCAGAAGTGTTGCCATCTTAAGGTCGTCTTTTGCCTTCTCGCGGTCACAGTATTCTGATCGTTTCTCATATGCTGATGCACTGTAATGTGCCTTCTCTATTAGCTTGGTCATCTCATCAAATGCAGCTTTTCGTTGATTTTTTATATGATAGACACGTGCCAGACCTTGATGAGCTCTTGTGTGCTTGATGTTAAGGGCATTCTTGTAGCAGTCTGCAGCCTGATCCAGCTTACCACAATCCACATAAATACTTCCTAAATTATTTAATGCCTGCATATTATCAATGCTCATATCAAACAAGTACATCGAGCACAAATGAGCATATGAGAAACATACTGGTATAGCCATTACTCACTTGTCCTTTCCTAAGACCATCTGAAGGGCATCTAAGAGCTTCCTCCAGAAGTTGGATGACAGTAGATGAAGATTCAGGATCCAGATTTGTATCAGCTAATGTATATGCCTTAAGGAAGAAAGCTTCAAATGACCTCTGGATCGAAATGGATTTCTCAGCTTTAGAGAGAGCTTCTTCACGATGATCAGTGTCATATAAAAGCCATCCTTCATATATCAGTCGTTCATGCACAGAACTGGAATGATTTCTAGCCAATCGCAGACAGCGCATTGCTGCCTTCTGACAATTTAACCTAGAGCATTAAGTTATCCAGTGGTATATGTCATGTTATTGAATATAACAAGGTCAAACATCTACATGACAAGTCCAAATTCATTATGCTACATGTACTGGAAAGATTCCTTCTTGTTCCAGAAGTGCATAAAAGGAAGGATGTGTAGACAATGAAACAAAAGAAACAAAAATGAACATAAGATTTAGAATCACTATATCAGATCAGGAAAAAGTAGGATCGCTTCATTGTTAACACATTATTCATGCAATGAATTGCATGAGTTTATTAGATAAAATGTACAAAAACATAATGTTTTCAAGCTGGCTACGGGTTTATTATCTGATGGAAGGAAAAATGAGATTGATACACAAAAACATGCAAGGGATGCAGGTTTTCAAAGATTGCAGAGCAGAATTTTAAACAAATAAAGTAATGCAAAATGGTATAAGCTTATTAGAAGTCAAACTTGATGATGATTAAACTGCATAATAGTGCAGCTGCTTGAGCTAAATAAAAAGTTTTTCCATCACAAAACTTACCGCAAAAGAAGCAAAGATTGTCGAAACCATAGTAGGCTCTTTGCAGGATCATTTACCAGCATCTGATGTATGACAGCCAGAGAGCCAATGTCATCAACAGAAGACCATCTTTCGTAAAGTTGCATCCAGCAGTCAGCCATACTCCATTGCCGAACGCGATGGCTGAGAAGCTCAACCAAGTGATCTCCACTCACCTTCCCATGGAACATCATGTAATTAGGCTTCAAGGTTAATAATGCTCGAATATCCCTCAAAGCAGTTTCATAATCTTGAAGAGCAATGAAAAACCATGCCCTCAACTCAAGACAATCAGGTGAGAGCTTGAACCTGATAATTTTATCAATCTCTTGAATAGCTGCCCTAATCTGTTTCTCTTCCACCTTCATAACAGCTCTGAATTTGAATGGAAATGAAAGGGTTGGATCCAGTTCAGTTGCAGTATTCAAATCCATTATTTTCTCCCGTCCAACACCATACAGAGATCGCTCTTGGTACATCCACCCTAATGGTTTATATTCAAAAATAAGAGAGTTCATCAACCTAAATGCTGAATACTGTTGCCCTTGTTTGTATTTGGTCCTAGCAACACCTGCTAATGAATAAACATGACCTGCATCAACAGCTGCCTCAAAATAAAATTGGGCACCCTTGTATTCTTTTCTCTCAAGCATTACACAACCTAGTTGATGCAAAGCAAGTGCTTTCTGCCACTTTTCTGTAGCAAACTCTTCCAACCCCTCCAATAACATCACTGTTGTGCTCAGTGCCATATTCTCCTCCATAGCAACCTGGCTCAGGAAATAATAGAGGAAGAATGAAGCGTGCCCCAGCATGGCCAATCTCTCCCTTGCCTCCGGGATACAAAAAACACCCCTCACTTTGTGGTTATACAGAGAGTTTGGAAGCTCTCTTAGAAACACCTGTAAGCAAGAGGCTACGAGAAGATTTGCCCTTTCTTCCAAGGCATGATTAATAAGAATCAATGCATCCTCAATCCCACAGACCAACGAAGCCAAATGAGCATCACAAACACATTTCAACTCCTCACAACAAAACATGTTTGCAAAAGAAAGTAACTCCAAAACAATCGCAGGGCAAAACAAATCAACTCTCCTAGTCCTACTGTACACTTCCACTGCTCTCATCCCCTCCACTGATATCCCAGTCTTCGAAAAATCAATCTTATCTCTTCTTGACTCCACAAAGCTACCATATAGCATAGCCTTAAATGGGCCCGAAAGAGAAGCAATTTTGAATCTAACACAATGAACCAGCTCATCACCAATGCAAAATGAAACATCACCATTCTCCTCCAAACTCGAGCTCTCATTATCACCAATGCAAAATGAAACATCACCATCCTCCTCCAAACTCGAGCTCTCATTCCCCACCGATATTTGACTACGAAATGCCTCAAGATCATCTTGAAAACATTGGCAACGATCATAAATCGAGTTCGGATCGTATCCAGAAACCAAAGCAGCCATTGGACATTCAAGGATGTACCCACTACAATCCTTTGATGACACACCAATAAACTCATCTTCTCTCCTCTCAAACCTTAACCAAGCAGAAAGCACTGCCTTCGAGTGCACATCAAAAGCATATTGCCTCGCTGCGCAAAGGCACCTTCTAAGCAACTTAGGATCACCTAATCCTCGCAAAATCGAATACTGCTCGATGCATAATATTGACTTATCCGTTAGTGAGCAAGTATTCAGGCGTCTATGAATTTCAGCTAAAGATTCCACATAGTCTATAGGCTGCAAGTAATAGTCTATAGGGGGTTCAAGGAGCTCAGTTGTTGGGAGTCCATAAGGAAGTAAAGCTTGAGCTCCTGAGCCAGAGATTGTAAATTTAGATTTTGGAAGTTTTCCTCTTGAACCGGAGTTGTTATCTTGGGGGCTTAAAGCATGGACTTGTGTGCTCTTGAATCTATCAAAGAGCTTAAAACCATGCATTTTTTTTCCTTAACTCAAGATAATTATCTTGTGTATGACACTCAATATCTATCTATCTATCTATCTAGAACATGAGACATGAGATTCAAGAAGTTTTGATAAATAAGGATTAATTTCTAGTGCAAAGAGAAAAAAACGAATCCAATGAGAAAGTAAATATTGTAAAGGTTATATCATTATTACCTCTAGACTGCAAAGTAGAAACAACTCCAACAGAGAAAAACCAGAGAGGGGAGACATAGACAGGTTGTTCGGCTAAAAATGACGTTTGGTTCTTGAGAAAATGAAGGAAAATTTTGGGATTCCAGACTTTGGACATACTGTTATCTTTTCTTTCATGGAACAGATTCTTGAGAGGGTTGTGTGCGTCCTTTTTTATACCAGCCTATCTCTCTGGATAAACAGTTGCAGTGGGCCCCTTAATGTGGACTTCGACAGTTTTGGTGACCTGAAAGTTCTTGGTTGATTCGGTGGCTCACTCCAAAGTTAATGGGTTTAGGTTCAGCACTCAAAACCACTCCATTTTTGCTATAGTGTCAATAATAGATGGTCAACGCATGAGAGAGGGGGGAGGGAGGGAGAGAGAGGGAGGGTAATTAAGCTGTCTTTTCTTCAACTAAAGATTGTTGATTTAAGTAGCAGCACCAAATTTGCATGCTAAGCAAAGGTTGGAGCTCTGGAGTAAATTTATGAATCAATAGAAGTAAAGGAGCTTCTCGGGTGTCCTCGGCACCAAACAGACCCACATCTTTATCAAGTCTTCCTTTCCTTACTATTTGAAGTAAATCAAGGACACCATCAACGTTGAGGTTTCATTTTGAAGTTTTCTTCTTCTTCTTCTTCTTCTTCTTCCAAAGCAGATATTTTATTTGACCTTAGTTTTGAGTCATCACCTATCATCGTGTACTAATTCCCCATTACAAGTTTATTTTAGAATATAATGTAATAAATAACTAATGATACAATCATATGAACAAATCAACTATGTTTCAGAAAAAAAAAAATATGTTGCAAGCTTCACCTACCATAAAAGATTATGGTATTTGGTAACCATTTGATGAAAGAAAACAAAATTTACAGTGATAATCGCTAACTATTGATGATTATTTGGGAGATAGGAAGCAGCACAGATATTAGCTTGATGAAATGTCTTAATCCAACCTATATATTTAGTTTCCAGCGTAGATAAACAAAAGGGATGTAAATCCCAATTTAAAGATCTGCGTAAATTAAGCTACAAGGTCTTCTAACATGACACATGCAGATGTCAAGTGAGAGGAACAACCATTGTCTAAAAACATTGAAAAAAGAGAACACAGACCACATTATTGATGGTTAGGTGCAATAGATCTAAAGCATCCCTTTCTTAAAGAAAAACCTGTTCTTGGATGCTCTTTCCTCCACTAGCAATTCCCGATGACCAAATTATTGGAATCATGGGAGGACACCTCAAGAAAACAAGTCTAAATATAACCCGCAACTTGCAAACTCACAATAAAAATTCAAAATAATAATAATAATAACATGCGCAGCCTCAAACAGGTCTAGGCAGACAAGGGTTGTGCTCACGTGTTTTAAGACTTCATGTGATAAATCCTGAAGCAAGCTCAGACGCATTCATTCTTAGTCTTAGCAGAGGAAGGACAAGCACAGCCCACTCTGGTCCTTCAAGTTTTAGATTTTGATCATTTAAACTCATGAACAACCATTCGACATTTTGGTCAACTCATCATCCACGTATATGTACACCAGCGGCAACATATAGCGGACATCTTATCCATGTGAGTTGTGCTGCAGAGAAACAGCATGTGATCGCGGATTCAGCATGCCTGAAATTATGGTACAAGGGTTACAACTAGGATGACCTCAATCTCAATTCTTATACAGTGTTTGGTTATTATTTTAGAATAAAAGGAACTTAGATAATAAATATAGAAATGTATTTGATTAGAAAAATAAAAATAAATTTATTTATTACATAATTCTAGAGCGATTTTTTCAACTTTCAAAATAGAAAATAATATGTTTCAAGAAATAATATTTTTTTTATTTTCAAAATATTATTGTTAGAAACTTCTAATTCTAAAATTATTCAACTAAAACATGTAAGGATAAAAGTAGTTATTATCACAGTTTTAAAACTTATATCGAGAGTCGATTCGAGGCAAGACCTGAGTTATTAGTCAAGAGGCTTTACTCGGGTCGACCCAAATCAACATAAAAATAAAAGTAGTTATTATCACAATTTTAAAAATTTAACTCAATAGTCGACCCAGGACAAAGCTTGAGTCATAAGTTAGGTTGAATAATGATTCAAGTAAATGTAAAGATAAAAATAGTTATTATCATAGTTTTAAAATCTGACTCGGGGGTTAACTCGTAGCAAGGCTTGAATCACAAATAGAAAGTATGAACATAGGTTGACCAGAATCAATACATGTATAAAAATAATTATTATTATAATTTTAAAATCCAAATCAAGAGTTGACAAGAGATAAAGTCTAAGTCACAAGTCAAGATGGTCAACCCGGGTTGACCTAATTATTTTTTAAAGGAATTAAAACAACATTATTTTGACCAAAAAAGTCAAATAAAATTCAACTAGTTTTTTACCCATATTTTGTCCCGGATCAACCTAGTCATAGATTAACTTGGGTCTTAATCTAGTTAGGTTGGGGCAACAATTTCTCTATTTTTTATTTAAACTCCAGACCGATCTAGGCCTCAAGTTAACCCACCAGGCCAATCTAGGTTTTATAATTGGGGTTATTATAATATTATTGATTTCAATATTTAATATAAACAAATAAGATAACATCTAATTATTTTTTAAAATATGTAAATTTGATAGTAATATATGTTAAGGATAAAATATGTTATATATATATATATATATATATATATTGTTTATCATAACCAAATATAATACAAAAATAGCTACTTTGTCTTATACACTGTTATCAAACATAATTAGGCCTTCGTTTTCTTTTTTATCTTGTTTCAACTATCTTCGTTTCTGATATCCCAAAACATTATATATCCTACTAATATTTTCACATATTTGTTTATGGTTGATATTATGTTTATGAACCTGAAAGCTTCATTGTTCAATTTTACTCCAACCCTAACCCATCCATCTAGTCTAGGTATCTGTAATAAGTTTCCATGCACGCATGTGATAGATCTCAAATTGGTGAATTATAATGCTACTTTTATTGTAAAATTCTTCATTATATCACTTTTCTAAAAACCTTTAAATTTCATGTTGAAATGTAAGAGAGGAATTCGATTAAAAAATGAATTGAATTATACAAAACATGTTAGTTGACATGACTAAAAGATTGATGTCTTCTCCTAAGTGCAGGAGTGTCGAAGTAATAAATAACCCGGCAAGACCGGGGTCGAACCACAAGGAGGTTAATTGTACAAATTATAAAATTCATGATTATAACTTATGTTAACAACAAATCAAGTTCCTTTCATAGCTCAGGTGTCGGTTATACCATACATTATGGGCTATGAAAGTGCCAAACATTTGTTGTACCAAGTGTTATGTAACATAAATCAAGATTAGTCATTTAACAAGCAAAGTATTAAAGAGTGAACAAGATAGCAAATATAAAACATGTTAGTATCAAACATTAAAGTCCATATTAAGTTTACATTATACTTATTCTTACACCATTAGTGTAACCTTTTCACCTTGACATAATTAACTTAGCTAGACATAATGAAAGAAAGCAAAATAGATAAACAAAATAAGAACATAAAAGTTAACTAAGTAAAGGAAAGGAAATGAAAGGCATAAACTTAATATTAATGAAAACAAAGCATAAAAAATACAAAGAGAGAAAGGAAGAGCATGATCTTGATCTGGAAATCAAGATGCCTAAATGCATGGCAAATGCCTCCTTTTATAGGCCAAAAATGGGAACTATTGATTTGATGACTAATTGATAAGTGGGTGACCAACTTTTGACTTGGTGACAATCCTTATCTTCTCTTGTCTGCCCAAAACGTCATTGATAACGTCAAAATTGGAGCCAGTTGTAAACATGAAAGTTGTAGGCAATTGTCTCAGCTTTCTTGTGTAAAAATTTCAGCTCATTTGGACTTCTAGAACTCCAGATATGGCCAAAATACCGAACAGTGCTCGGGCTGGAAGACAGATTCGGGCTTCTTTGTTGTTGCTACAATTTGGACTTGATAATGGCCTTTTTAGATCTTGGGCTCCATATGAAAGTTGTAGGCCTATGTCTTACCTTTCCATCCATATAAATTGGACCTAAATCTGAGATATATAGCTCTAGATATGACCCAATTACCGAACAGTGTTCCGGTTTGGATTGCACCGACATCTCTTTTCTAAGTTTGGCCATCTCTTTATCCTTGCAATTTAAGTTCTTCAAGTCATCAATCAATCCTTTCATTTCTGTGATAGGCCTGCATTAAAAATAGATATTTACCACAAATTATAGGTATCTTATCTTATTAGATACATTATTATAAAACATATTTTAGTTAAGGAGTTATTGATACTTCAAGTGCAAAATGATAATATAAAACCATGATAAAAATGCACTTTTAAGTACTAATCATTAGTGTTTAAATTGGAGAGGTTGGCTACATATTTTAACTATAGTTGATAATTTGCACATATAAAGAAGGATATAAAGAGAAATAATAAAGTGAGGAGATCTTAAAATCAAAGATACTTAGGAAAAAAACTAATGTGTTGGATAATCAATCGATTTCTTAGTTTAAGCAATATGATCCATTTTTTATAGTCAAAGTGTCTAATGGCTTGATACGAAAAGTCTAAGTGGTTGATGGTTGGTACCCGTAAAAGGCCTCATTTGATGAAAGTATGGACTTTTAGATGTTTAAGTTAGTAACTTTATAGAGAGAAAGTTCAATGATATTTTAGAGAGATAAGCTCTAAAAATATATGTGTTACAAATATTAAGAATGAAGAGATTGTGAACCTAAAGTTAAAAGGATTCAATTGTATTTAGAACCTATAAGTTTTGTCTTTTTACATAATGGATCAATATAAAATCTGAAGAACTCGCGTGGGATCTTGAAAAAATTCTCAAGGGAGTGTGGGGCTCGAGCAAGGTGTCTAATCCCATTAGAGGTGAAAAATAGATCCAGACACGCTATATAGACCCAAACACATTGAGCTTGGGCATGGTGGCCTAAGCCTATATGGGTGCTAGGTAGCACGCCAAGCATAGGCCTTGAATACCATACCCAAGTCCATGCACCTTGGTAGTAGTTAGGTTTAAACATGATAACCCAAGCCTATAAGGATTTTTTTAGGCCTTTTATGATTTTTTAGGCCTATTAAATTTAGGTTTCATAGTAACCCCCTAAATTTTTGTGATATTTGTATGAAAAGATTTTTAAAATTTCCTAGTAAAACTCCATAAGTTTTGTCGAGTTTTCTTTACATGAAAATTGAGTGAAAACTCGCAATAATATACTAAAGAGCCCTATGTGTAGGGGTAGACACAATGGCTGAAAAAAATGAATCTCTAAGTATATAGAGGGGAACTATAAAAGAACTCGTATTTAGAAAATTTCTAAGTGGATAATAGGGATTTATGAAATAGGAACCTATACTTAATTTTCTAAGTTACTAGGGAGATGTATTTATATCAACACTTATACTTAGAAAAATTTCTAAGGAGTAAATAGGATAGACCCAAAGAAGTGGTGCTATTGTACTAGAGAGACCAATTATATTATCTAAAGAGTGGTCGTATTGAAGTATGAGAGGTATGTGACCTTTCTAGGATGATATGGGGTATGAGAGCCCCCCCACTAAAAAGTGATCAATAGAGTGTGGAAGTTATGGAACTTTTTAAGATGGCATGAGACATGAAAGCCCCCCACTAAAGAGTGGTTATTTTCTAAGAGTAGATGGCTTGTGGTTTTCTTTGCGATGTAATAGGGCATAAGAGCACTCTATTAGAGAGGTTATCCTTAAAGTGGAAGATACAAGATCATCCATAGAGATAATATAAATTATGGAAGCCCCATTAAAGATTTGTGCCAGTCCAAGACTGTATTGAAAAGGCTAAAGATTTGAGATCGATCCCTAGTGAATTGGTGAGAGGGCTTTAGAATCATCTAAAGAATATGCTAGTCTAAAACTACACTAAAAAATAGAGGATCTGGGATCAACCCCTGAAGAATTGGTGAGACGAATTTAAGTATCACCTAAAAAATATGCTAGTTCGAGATTGCACTACAAAATAAGGGATCCGAATTTAACCCCTGATGAATTGGTAAGAAGCTCTTAGGCATCACCTAAGAAATGATGTTATTGTAATAAGAAGATCTCATACCCATCCATTAGATATTATAAAGCTATTATCCTGGGGAGACCAAGTTAAACCCTTCCTTGAAAGGTGTATGAAAGCTCTTATTATATATATGTAGATGAGAAATGTATGTCAGAGATATATTATTTTTATTTAAAAAAGCTTACGTTTCTATTGAGTATTATGCATCCAAAAGTGATTTGAATGATATGCATGAAAGATATTCTTAAAAGGAACATGTCTTGGAAGTGATGCAAATATGTTTGCTTTGACTATCTTAATAAATTTGAATAAGTGATCCTATTTTTATTTAAGGGAGTTATAAATCCTTATAATACATCAAATACTTATGGGTTGATTTGGTCTTTTATTTATAGTAGGAGAATAATTTTATCTAGGAGGTCTTTCATGCTAATTGTCCTTGAAAAAATGAAGGGCCCATGTCATAGTAAATTGGCCTATTCCATTTGTATGTGATTTTTTATGAATTTTTTCACCTTAAGTAAGCTTATATATTGTAAAGTATAAAATCTTCTATATGGGACATGTTTTCTTACCCTTCTTATCAAAGCCTCTAAGGCTATTGGTTTAAGCAATTCTTTCATCTTAAGCATCTTTTTATTGAACCTCTTCAAATATGCTTGTGTAAATTCTCCCTCCTATTTGATAACACCAAATAACTTCATAGAGCTTTTCTTGATGTTGAAGCATCCCATTAGGTTGCCACAAAGGTCACTAAATGCTTTAATAGAGCTTGCCTTTAAATTGTTATACCATGAATGCGTAGACCCTATAAGGTTATAAGGAGTACTTTTTTTCACATTGAATCACTACCTTAGATGACCAACTTTAAGCTACCGCACACATTTTATATATGCGCCTTCAGGTTGGTTAAGACATTATATTTGTCCAAACTTATTTTTATGAAAATATAATCCTTAAGAATTCGAGTGTTCAATA
The DNA here is from genome assembly GCF_000495115.2 of Populus euphratica. Classification (NCBI taxonomy): domain Eukaryota; kingdom Viridiplantae; phylum Streptophyta; class Magnoliopsida; order Malpighiales; family Salicaceae; genus Populus; species Populus euphratica. The sequence goes on from NW_011499865.1 coordinate 883,034, forward strand.
CTCGTTTGGAGAAGGAAAAATCCTTTACTGATATGAGGTATATTTATTCTTATGGGTATACTTATGTAAAAATTATCTTTTAGTCCTTTATTTATTATGATTTTGAGAGCTTGCGAAGTTTTACATGGAATGACGGTTATGGTAACTGGTATCTATCTCAGGATAGTTAAGAGAAGTACATTTGGAATACCAGCTATGTATATGAGTATCATAATGGCACAAACGAACCCTAGAGAGAGTCTCATAAATGTCATTCTACATAGTCTTATTTAGATAGTGTAATTGTCTATGAGTGTCTGGTGTGGCCAGTGGCTTTGGCACTTGGGTGTTGTATGTAGTTGATGGTGTCAAAACTTTTTAGGGTGAGAAGGTCTGATTTTGCCATTAGGTTACCAATACAACCCGAGTGAGGAGTTGAACCTGACTAGTGAGTTGTTAAAGGTCCATCACTACCACAATCTTTAGATTTACCAACAGAATTTCCCATCGATATTTGTATTATCATTTCATTAGGAATTAATTTACCAATGAAATCACCAATGGAAATGCTCTATCAGTGACTTTTTCATCGATAATTTTTTACTCGTCGATAAGTTCATTGATAATAAAAAAAATATTATTACCGATGGATTCACTAACAGAAAAAGGTGCACAAAAAAATTATCCACTTCATTCTATTAGTATTTTCATAAAAAAAAAATATCGTATGTAATTCCTTCAGTAATTATTTTAAAAATCCATTTTACAAAACTATAAAATAATTATATTAATATAAATCAACGCTTTATAATACTTAAAATGCTTAAAAAAAAGAAAATCATATGAAAAAAATCCTATAATAATATTCATACAATTATTAAGAACAAAAAAAATTAAAAATTAAATAAAATAACAAATATGGTGAAAAAAAATGAATAGAGAAGAAAAAAATCTTACTTTAATGTGGTTGCAAGTGAAGCTAAGAAGAGAAAAAAGAATCGTAAAGTATATTAATTAAAAAAAACTAAGAAGAAAAAAAATAAAGGAGAAGAATACATACCTGAGCATGGAGGAGAAGAGAAGAGAAAGAAATGGATATTGATGCTTTTTACATATAAGAAAGAAGAAGAAGAAGAAGAAAATGAGGTAGAAAGGAGCCCCGTTTGTAATGAGATTAAAGATTTTAGGCTTTTTATTAGGGCGTTTTACTAATTGATAATTAAATATTAATATTTTTAATCATTTTATCAGTGATTCCATCTGTAATATTTAATTTAAATTTTCAATTTAATAAAAAATATTCAGAAACCATCAAATATCACAAATGACTTTTCAATCTGCCGGTGATTTTGTTTTTAAAGAACAGTAATTAACAGTGCAATTAGAAAGTGAATAGTTCCAAAGCTCTCTAAAAAATACTGATGAAATTTTTCATTGGTGATTTTCTTTATAATTGACATGATGAATAATGTTCATAGTTTACCAATGAATTTACAAATCAATTTTACAAACGAAATAAATTCCGTCGGCTATTCCATTAATAAAAATGACAAGTCAATGTTTTTTTTGCTTTTTTTTAATTATTATTTTTCTCACTATAATTCCCTCGGTAAATATCGAGGGAATATTTTGGTCTGTAAAATCCATTGGTAATCTACCAATAAAAATATTCCTTTAGTATTTCCGCTTGTATTTATCGATTTTCTGGTAGTGCAATTAGATATAAATATTCATGGTAATGAGTATATTTTTCCTATGTCCTAGTTCATGTGTGTCTTGGTTGTGTTTTATAGAATAACCTAGAAATATTAAAAATAAGTTTTAGAAACTGATAGATGTTTTATTAATTCCCTACAGACAATGCCAATTAATAAGGTTTTAAAATCTAAGATGCTTAATAATAATATTGATGTGTTGGATAATCAATTAATCTCTTAATTCAAATAATATAACTCATTCTCCCTAACCAAGATGTCTGGTGGCTTGATGTGAAAAGCCCATGTGGTTAGTAGTTGTACTTATTAAAGGTTCCCTATGATGGATATAGGGAATCTGATATGCTTAAATCAGTAACTTTATAAAAAGAGAAAATACAATGATATTTTAGAGAAATAGACTATGAAAAAATGTATGCTAAAGATGTTAAAAATACAGAGATTGTTAATCTAGAGCTGAAAGGATTCATATTGCTTATTGTACACAAGTTTTTTTGGGAAATAAGGTGTTAAAGTATAAATTTATCATTATGATATTTTGAGGTATATTTTATTTAAAATAATACATATTAGATAAGTATAAAATATCAAGATATCTATACAGGGTTTTGAAAAAATTTTAAAGAAAGTGTTAGGCTATGATAAGATGTCTAAATTTATTAGAGATTAAAAAAAAAATAGATCTAGATATACTTGCTACATCCAAACATGTTAGGCTTTAGCATGATAGCTTGAGTTCATGTAAGAGTTAGGTACCATGCCTAATAATAAACATATCTCCAAATAGATATATATGGGTGTTTTCATGAACTAAAATTATAATATATCTTAATAATAATTGGATTTAAACATATAGTTAATACTCATTTAACTTCTTTTTTTTTTTAAGGTACTAATAATTAAGCTTAGACATGATAATCCAAGCTTACATAATTTTTTATTTTTTTTGAGTTCGTTGGAGTTTTTTTTTTTTTTTTTTGCTGGTTTTTTTTTTTATTTTTTGCTGGTTTTACATGGCCATCCTCTTTCGATCTCAAGTAGAAATCACTCCCCACTCCACCACTCGCCCACTATGTGGTTCTGCCAAGTGTCAGAATTGACAACCTTCGAACATGTAAGGCAAAGCAAAAGATGCGGATACCAAAACGCAGGGGCACGTGCATTTCACACATCAAATGGCCCACAAAAGGGCTCTCAACGGCCAGCACTAGCTATCTCATCCAACATTTGGGAAATAAAGAATTCCCTGCAAAATTAAAAGTTAGAAGTCCAAAAGCATTAACATTGACGATATCATGGCCTATCTGGGGTTAATGCAGATAGCCCCGATCCTAGAAAATACCTGACAGCAAACACGGAGAATGAAGTTCCTGTTCCCTGTCCACCATGTTCAACAATGGCTCGGCAGGCCCGAATGCATGACAGGTTCCGTATGGATATTGGCTCCAAGTGAAAGATTCAACACATTGCAGATCATATATCATCACGTAAGTAGTGAACACTAACCAGCACTCCAGCTGTTCAGTTTGGTATGAAGCTATGGATTAAGAAGGGGCTAGTGTCTATGATCATAAATCATCGCTCATGTGAACCTGCTCATTCCAATCACTGATCTCCTATTATTTCTTTGCCATAATAAACTCATGCATTATGCCTGGGCTCTTGGTAAGCAATTGAAGAGTGTAAAGAAAAAGATTAGTCGAGGTATTCAAACTTGCCTCGAATACTAGCATTAATAAAAGAAAAAAATTGTGTGGAGGAGAAGATTCTAATATAAGAAAATACCAGAAAGATATATACGCAGCTTCGTAACATCGTGTTGAAAGTTCTTTATTATGTTTACAGCATCCACCACATGTAACAAACAGCTAAAGGACCTTGAGAACGTGACAAAATCCACATCAGCTTAATTAAGGAGCTTAATTCTTTATTTGCACTTAGACTTTGAAACAACGGGGATGAAAAGTGCGAACTGCTAAGCTCGTTTTGCTATCTGGGCTGGGTCACAAGACTCACTCAGTGTTTGCCCTGTCCATGAAAAAATAAGGAAATACCTAAGCCAAGATATTAAAGTCCATTAATTCAAGAAATTGAATGTGACCCAAGTTCTTAGCCGGATTTTAAGTCCAAGCATTAAAAAAAAAAAAAACAGAATGAGGTGGAGAAATCATTGTACACAGACTTAGTGTAATTATTATTTAATCTGTCATTCTGAAAAAACTCATTTGTATAGCCTCCCAGTACAATTGTGATTGTATAATGACTAATTGGTTATTATTATTTTGATTAGGGTTTAAGATTATTATTTTTTAATTGTGTAGTGGTGTAGTGATTTCATCTTTTTGTTTAAAAAACACATTAAATTTATCTTGTTGCTTCTTAAAACAAATAAGTTTTAACTAAAATCTAAGGGCTTATATGTATTTTTCTTGGTCTTTTTATGATTATTGGGTCAAGATAAAGGCAAGTTTGTCCTTTGTTTTGAAAATGAATAATAAATTTACTTTGGTGCCCATTCGATCAAAGAATTTTAAATTAGAATCTAAAAGTCTATTCTCTTTTTCATTTTATAGTTATTAAATTAAGAGATGGATAATTTGATATTTAAAAACAACAAATTTAAAATAAAAAAAGTTTGTTATCATGTTCTATTCACATGTTACCATGTTAAATCATTTCATACATTTCAAGAAGTTCGTGTAGAGGATTTAGATGATATAAATTATCCATTCATGACAGCGTTAAAAAAATTATGGCGTTCTTTTTCAAATAAGATGGTGCATGTGTTGATCCGATATGAGGTTTGATTTTAATGATGTTTGCTTTTTCTCTCTCTTTTTATTTGATTTAAAAAACATGTTGTCCAATTAAAAAACCAATATTGTCCTCTTATTTTGTCATTTAGTCATTTCACTTTTGATTTTATGATTTCTATCTTAATTTATTTTGTTAACTTCAAATTTCTTTTTTATTTCACGGTTGATTGAAAATGTTATTTTTTCTTTTATTTTGTCTTAGTTTTAGGTTTGATTTTTTTTTTAGCAATCATTTTGATTTGTTTTTGTTAAATGTTTTTTTTTTCAATTTTACCCTTGAATCAAGTAATGTCATTTTCTTTTTCTTTTTTAATTTAGAATTTTGTCCTTGTTCTTTTATATTACTTTTTTTTTTGTTAAAAAAAAAATTATCTTCTAACATTGAAATGTTATTTTCCTTTTATTTTGTTTTGATTTGATATCTGATCATATTTCTTTTTTATTTCAAGTTTTTTTTTAGATTTTTGTGAGATATTTGATTTTTTTTTATTTCACCCTTGAATCAATAAATGTTATTTACCTTTCTAGTTTTTTTTATTTAGCATTCAGTCCTCATTCTTTAATATTAATTTTTTATTTTTGTTTTGTGGCTTTTATCAAATTGAGTTTTTTTCATTTTCATCCTCAAATATTGAAATATTATTTTTCCTTTTATTTTATTTTGATTTCATATATATTTGATTCTCTTTCTTTTGATTTTAGATTTTTTACTTGATTTCTTTTGTGAAATGTTTGCTTCTTCTTTTTCTTTTTTTCTTTTTTTTTCTAATTTCACCCTTGAATTAATCAATGTTTTTTCTCACCTTGATTTTTTTTTATCATTTGATTTTCATTCTTTTATATTACTAAATTTTTTAGAGCAACTTTTGTTAATTTTTTTAAATTTTATCATTTAATATTGAGTTAGTTGTAAATTGAGAATCATGGTTATCATGGTTGTATCAAGTTTATGACTGAAGTGATAAGTTTGAAAAATTGACTTGGATGATATTAATTTTTTTTATCATTCAAAGCTTTGTAGTCTATATCCTTTTTTCTAGTTTCTTTAAAAATTATAGTGGCCTCGTGTGCATGCGTTGCGTGCTAACAAATACACTCAAAAAAATTTTGGTCATTTCTTCTCCTTTTATTTTTTATTTCCTCTTGGTTAGATTGGAATATTTTTTTTGTTTTTTTAATCAACTTTTTTTTGTTGTGATCACTCCTTTATATTTTTTTGTTCGATACATCTAATATCATGGGACAAGATAAGTTTATTCAATCCAACCAGGTTATAACCTAAATCCCAACTTTTTTTTTTATTAACATGTTTGCATTTTTTTATTTTTTTATATATAATTTCAGGATATTTTTCCTCGCCTGCTGTGTTGAGCGGATCACAAAATAATCTTAACGATATTTATTTACTCTAAAAATATTCATTTACTCTTAAAATGAGAAATTAATAGATAAAACTTCTGTACGAGGATCGAACGTTGTGGGTAATAATATGCACTCGCCAATTTTTTTTCGCATTCATGTTGTCTATAGTTTTTTAAAATGTTATTTTACCTGAAGACGTGTAGAGACTAGAGAGTAAAACGATCTCATTATTTGATGGGTGGCTATAGCTCCCATGGCAGAACTTAAGGAAGCTAGATTGTACGTATTGATGTTGCCTGGAACTATGAGCAAGTGCTCGGCCCAAAACAACATCTCGACATCCGAGGCAAAAAAAAAAAAAAGAAAACTGTTAAGATAGATGCCTTAATTTTTTAACCCTCCATCGTCTTTCCTGTATAATGGGCTGGAGCTTGACGAAAGCAACCTCTTGATTAGCTCTAGCTGAGCACGGCATGATGTGGAAATGCGTAATAGCATGCATGATTACAAATAGCTACAAAGAAGACTTTATACTGCCATGGACATAAAAATAAAAGGAGAGTTGATTGTCTGGTGGTGTTAGAAAGAAGACAAACATGCTCATTCTGGAATAACGGTTCGATCCGCATTAGTAGGGTTACGTATTCTCATGCAATAAAATATTTACGTTTTTGGAGGCCTGCAACAGATAAAATAATGCGATGAATTGCTGGGAGTTGACCTTCGCACTTCACTGATCGAATCTTCTCAAGTCTCAATGAACAGAAAAATACAAGCAAAACAATTTTTATATTCTTCACGTGAAAGACTGAAGTCTATGGACAACCTCTTGATCATCACTGCAAACACAGTACTCCTTTGAAGTGTGTTTGTAGAAGCTCGATGTTCATGTTATTGACATGGTTGTGATTCTGTGATGACATGGTAGGCATAAATCAAGTTCTGCTATCTATCTGCGTTTGGTTAATTAATTAATTAGGCTTTCTAAATCGACCAAGGAACATGTGAGAAAAAAATTAATTGACGTTTAATTCTTGGAACCGAATGGATGATCATAAGAATTGGTCAATAAGGCATAAATTGATTCAATGATTAAGAATATTAAATTGAGACCTATTGCACATTATATTTTTTATTTTATAAAAGGAGATAATGGTTGTTATAAATTGAGGTTAAGAAATACCCAAAACTTCTAATACACAAGTGCTTGTTAAATAATATATATATTGAACTAGCATATAAAAGAATTTTAAATGAAAATATCATTTATGTGTAAAGAAAAATTCATGTGATAATTGAACAAGTAATTTTTAGACTTGAAATTATTAAGTTATATTTTATAGAAAGTATTATACTTTGATTATGATCACATGTTGTCCTAATCAAAGGCAATAAATGAAAAAAAATATTGGGTATAGTATAAATATATAAAGATATTTGAAAAAATATCATTTATGCGTAAAGAAAAGTTCATGTGATAATTGAGCAAGTGATTTTTAGACTTGAAATTATTAAATTATATTTTATAAAAAGTATTATACTTTGATTATGACCATATGTTGTTCTAATCAAAGGCAATAAATGAAAAAAATATTGGTATAGTATAAATATATAAAGATATTTGAGTAATCAAGAGAAGATTCATTATCTTAAATGAATGAACAAAAATATTTTATATACTCTCAAATAATATTGATTATAAAATCATTAGTCAAGATGGAATGAAATTTTAAAGGAGTTTAATATCTTATTCAAAAAATTAATGACTATAGTGTTGAGAACAAAAAAGATTTAATAAAGCAAATATATCTTAGGCTATAATATCTAAATCGAAATATTATTGATGAAAAGATAATAATTACACTGATAAACTGATCATTAAAAGGTTAAGTCAAATTATCTATGACTTTCTATTATTTGAGAGATCATAACATATTGCTAAATATTTTACTTGATCTTTAAATAGAAATCAATCAATTGTTGGATTGACAATAAATTAAATTGTTTAACCTATTTTATTCTATTTTATTTAGAATTATAATTTAAATTTGGACCAACTTATTAGAGAACCTAATGATGAACCACACACGTAAAACCCTTTAGTGATAAATTAAAATAAAATAATTAATCAAATATGACTTGATTGTAAATAGATTTTTAAGATTAAGGACTAGAATGCAATTAATACATGGAATTATAATTCTAAACCTAGAAAAAATCAAGTAGAGACTTCATTGAATAACTTTATAAAATCATCATGAAAAAATATATGTAATATTATTTAAGATGAAAATTGATATTTTGTTATTTATAAAGTATTTAGGTTTTATACCATGCCTTTTATTTTCTGCACATGATAACACAATATTACACTATAGAAATACATAAACACACAAAAAGAAAAAGCTATTATCAGAAAATCGATAAATATAAACAGAAATATCGAGAAAATATTTTTGTTGGTAAATTACTGATGGATTTTACTGACAGAAATATTTCCTTGGTATTTACCGAAAGAATTACAGTGAAAAAAAATTAAAACAAAGCAAAAATAATAATAACGTGCTATTTTTACGAACGGAATTACCAACAGAAAAAGTTTCATCTATAATTTCATTAGTAAAATCATTAGTAAATTGTCAAAACTATTCATCAGTAATTTCATTAGTAAATTGTCAAAACTATTCATCATGTTAATTATAAAGAGAATCATCAACAAAACATTTCATTGGTATTTTACAAAAAGCTATAAAACTATTCACTTTCTAATTGCATTGTTAATTACTGTTTTTTACAGACAAAATCACTAATGGATTGAAAGTTATCGATTTTATTTGATGGTTTTTAAAAAAATTTACGGATTGAAAGTTATTAATTTTATTTGATGGTTTTTAAAAAAATTTAAATTAAATTAAATATTACAAACGGAATCAGTGATGTATTAAAAAGTCGTTGATTTCAATCCGTCGGTGATATTTGGCAGTTTCTGAAATTTTTTTATTAAATTTATATTTTAAATTAAATATTACAAATAGATTCACCAATAGAATAATTAAAAATACTAATATTTAATTATCCATCGGTAAAATTATTGGTAAAACACCTTAATAAAAAACCTAGAATCCCTAATTTCACAACAGATCTGTCTCTTTTTTTCTTCTTCTTTTTCTTTTTCTTCTCTTCTCTCCTCAACTCTTTCTCTTCTCCTTCATGCTCAGGTGTGTCTTTTTCTCTTTTCTTATTTTTTTCTTCTTAGTTTTTTCTAATTAGTATACTTTATGAATTTTTTTCTTCTTCTTAGTTTCACTTGCAACTACATTAAGGTAAAAAAAACATTTTCTTCTTTTTTTTGTGTGTTTTTCACTATATTTGTTTTTAATTGTTTTTGTTCTTAATAATTGTATTAATGTTTTTGTAGGATTTTTTTTTCACATGAGATCAATTTTTAGTTGATTTATTTATAGGACTTAAAAAAATTTTCATATGAATTTTTTTAGTTGAATTTATTTTTTCATGTTATTTAGTTGAATTTTTTTGTTTTGATTTTCTTTTTCTTTTTCTTTTTTTCAAGCTTTTGAGTATTATAGAGTGTTGATTAATATTAATTTAATTATTTTATAGTTTTGTAAAATATATTTTTTAGAATATTTTTAAATAATTACCGATGGAATTACATACGGTTTGTTTCTGAAGGAATTATCAACAAAATGAAATATTTTGTTTTGCTCACTTTTTCTGTTTGTAAATCCATCGGTAATAATATTTTTTTATTATCAACGGATAAAAAATTACCAACGAAAGATTCACCAACAAAGATTTTTCGTCGGTGATTTTGGCGGTAATTGTTTACCAACAGAATGGTAGTATAAATACTGACGGAAAAGTCCGTTGGTACATCTAAAAATTGTGGTGATAAGCTAACACTCAAATATATAATAGTTTTTCTCTTCTAAAAAGATTAAAAATATTTTTTTATAATTTATATGGATTATCGTTAGAAATTAGATATTTAAAAGATTTATAATTTACGATAACTTAGCCTTAAACCAATTATTTATGATGTTCTTCAAGTAATTTTTAAATAAATTTTAAATTGCTCTATTTTTATCTCACAAAATCCTTAAGATTTTAAAAAAAATTTAATTTTATTATTTTTTATTGTGTTAATGTCTTTCGATGAATTCAACATTTCTTTACCATTTTTTTTTTTCGCAATGCTACTAGATAAACTCCCGTCCTTTATAGAATTCTATTAATGTTTGTGCCAGTGATCGAGATCACGAACCTGACCTCGGTTGGATTAGAAAACAACATTGAATCTGATGAATTGTCAGGGGCAGAATATTAAAAACTTCAGACACATAGAGGTTGAGGAATCCTTGGAGAAGCCAAAAATACAAGTCTTGTTGTTATGTGGGATGGTCATATGATAAATACAGGCAAAGACAAATCCGTGAATACCGACAGCAGGAATCATGGGCTCGTCTTCCAGCTTCCCCATGCATGCCTGACTCTTTCCATTTGCATTTTAATTACTCACATGGTAACCTGTTTCTTTTCATGGAGGCAAAGCGTTTTAAAGTTTTTTTGTTTTAATATTTTTTTATGTGTAATTTTGATATGCTAAAAAAAATTAAAATTTAAAAAATATTATTTTAATATATTTTTAATTAAAAATACTTAAAAAAAACTCTTATCATATTGCCAAACAGCTATAAGCCTATTATGTGTTATTTTCCCTTCCGACCCTAAGTGCAGGCAAAAAAAAACTTATAAGTAAGTAGCATTAGAAGCGAATGGCAAACATCTCCTCGGTAGTTACATTTTATTACATTTTACCATGCATGTGATCTATGTTGTACGGATTAGAAAAGGTTAGACGTGCTTTCCACGCGCTAGCGCAAGATAGCGCTGGCCCTTTCATTGTATTAGAGAATCTTTCGAAGTTCACAGCATGCCATTGTTTCCCTTCCATAAAGATTTTTTTTATACGTATCAGTTCTAACTTTTAGTACCACACCCATATGGTTAACATTACATGAATGATGGCCCATCCCATACATAAATAGCATCACATGTATGACTACTCATTAATGGTGTGTGCGTGCATATAATATTATAGGGGGTAGTGGAGTAGAAAAAGTATATGTGTGCTGTGACTTTTGAGAGTTAGGGTTTGGCATATACCATCATTTCAGATGGATTTAACTTAGCTATGTCAGCTTGGATTCTCCTTTCTGTTGGAATATGTAAACTCTCTTTGAAATATTAATGATGATCGAAGAGAAAAGTTCAAAGTAGAGGAATTATCGGAACCCAGAAGTTCATGATGGCTAACTATTTGTGATTATTTTTGGAGTCAATCATAATTTCTCTAATATATATAGAAACTTCTCTCATTGTCTTCCTCACAGCTCCAAGATATATTGAATTATGAAGCTGGGAAGTGATCAGAAAGGTGATGGTTTGATGATGGATGCTTCAGGCAAGAGCAAGGACGGGGAAGGAGATAATGAAAGTAAGACTAAAAATAGCGCAAGCTCGAGCAATAGCATTGTGGATGAGAGCGAGAAAGCTAGCTCCAGTGGGGTAAGACCATATGTAAGATCTAAGGTGCCTAGGCTAAGATGGACTCCTGATCTTCATCTTTGCTTTGTTCAAGCTGTCGAGAGACTTGGTGGCTATGAGAGTAAGATCTTCAAATTCTCAGCTTCTCGTTCATGATGTTTATATGAACCTCTATGATCTTGTTCCAAGAATATAATTTTATTGGTTAACTTTGTCATCTATCTGTTTGGTATGTACAGGGGCAACCCCAAAACTAGTGTTGCAACTAATGAACATCAAGGGGCTAAGTATTGCTCATGTCAAGAGCCACCTGCAGGTAATTGTAATAAGGATAACTCGTTTATATATAATCACTGTCCCAGTACTAATCACATGATTAATTTATAATTGGACTCTGAGACTTTTAATTAGATGATTGATTCCATAACTTAATTTCATTTTTCCTATTTTTTTGGTTTTCGGAAGCAGATGTACCGGAGCAAGAAGATCGATGATCAAGGTCAAGGTACAGATTTTGTCCTTTGTATATCTTACAATGGATTAAGATATTAGGGTTTGTTTCTTAGTTGTCAATATGTATATATGAGCTCCTAATTCTCAGAACCATCGCCGTTCATGAATTGACAGTTATAGACAGTAGGGGAGATCTTATTGGTTGTTCGGGCTACTATTCTCACAACTTTTGGCAACACTCTCTGCTTCCAAATATTGATCACAATCGTAGTTCTGATTTCAGGTACTGATCAAACTTGAATACGTACAGATAATTTTTTACCCTTCAAAATTGAATTTGGGTTCCTTTTGGGCTTAAATTTATGAATTTCTGGTTCTTTTTTCACACTAGGAGCAGAAGCGTTTCCAGAAGTACTGGACATGGAAACTGGATCACCAGTCCTTCTGTACTGGGACCAGATAGCATGAATATTAGAAGTGGAGCTGGATTTTATAATTCAATTTCTGAGAGGATCAATGGAGAAATTGGCTCGAGCACAAGGCGTGGATCTTTCCATACGTGCAACAACTCGACTTTCACCGACCAACGTAGAAAGCTAAAGCAAGAATTCCTGGATAATGAATCTCATCAGCCGATGTACAATGGCAATTCGATCCAAGGCCAAATAAGTTCAACCACAAAACAGCCCTCTTTTGCAGCCCAGTTTTCTAAAAGAGGAGGGGACTCTAATGAATCAATCAGCTTAGAGACAAAGTGGAGCTTTAATGCGGAAAAAAGCAACAAGCCTAAAAGGAAGGCTGATGATCTTGATTTAAGTTTAAGTCTCTCGCTTTCCACAAGATCGAAAGAAAAGGAAGTCAGGAGAAGTTTATCGTGGGATGAGGAAGACGAGGGCAGCAATTTATCTCTTTCTTTATCTTCTACTTCAACAAAAGAAAGCAATTCTATATACCTAAGCATGCCATCAAAGTACCCAAAACTGGCAAGTACCCTGGATCTGACTATGTGAATTTGTGAATTCAAAGTGAGATGTTGTTGGTACTTGTACAAGAGGATTGGTGCCAATAGATTAATGTTGTGTACTGCGATATCTGGCACTGTCAACTTTCCATGCATTTATGTTATTCATTTCCAAAATACTGAAGCAATTAGTTACATATAAGTTTTAGCTAGCTCTTCTTAATTTCTTGTACATAGTTCCTTAGTCTAGGCTAGAGGCTCACCTTGAAACTGCAAACAGTGACATGGTTTTTTCTTAAAAATAGAAGCGGACAAATTCAAGATATACAGTAGCTTTGTTTGCTTATCTAGGCATTCCCATAGGCCACACCAATATGCTTTGAAATGAGAAATTGGTAAATAGGATTTTGTTATCTTTTTCCTTATTGCACGGGAACAGGGACTGAATTATCATTGTAGTATATACTAAGTATGACAGTAGCATCTCTCTCCAATATATAACAGATATTTATACAACCATATACGGAAGGAATTATTCAAGGAAGAGAATTCGGAAAACCTCTCTGATTACCAATCCCCGCAGAAATTTTAATAATCAGATAGTTCTTTCGTTTTTTTCCTCTGTTAAATCCTTTTTCCCACGCTGCAATGCGCGCGCGTGAGAGAGAGAGAGAGAGATGAGGCTATAAAATTACATGGAATATTCCAGAAGGAATTATTTCTAAAGACCTTTGTAAATTATTGACAATGTGTTATATGATCTTCATTTTCAGATATTATTTCTAAAGACCTTTGTAAATTATTTACAATGTGTTATATGATCTTCATTTTCAGATTATATCGACTTTCTCTTTAATATATATCTTTAATGGTTGTAAATTTTTTCTTGAATGAATACCTTCCTCTTGAATATATATCTTCAATGGTTGTAAATTTTCTCTTGAATGAATACCTTCCTCTTGAATATATATCTTCAATGGTTGTAAATTTTCTCTTGAATGAATACCTGCACAAAATCCTTTAAGTTGAAGGATGTTGTTGAGGGACCCTTTGAAGCACAAAGTCCTTTAAAGACCCTTGAAGGATGTTGTTGAGGGACCCTTTGAATATCAAGTCAATACAAGAGATTTTATGTGATAAAAAAGTATTAATGAAGGTATTAATAAGCTTTTATAAAAATATAGAAAAAGAAGATGTAGAAGAAGATGCAAATGTTGTTAAGAATCCTGTTAGAAATAGATAGCTCATATATTTTAGATTTCCTAATGTAAAACTAATTTTATAGGATGATAAACTGCAGGACAATAATTGATTCCTAATCTATTGGAATAAATGTAAATGCAATTGTATAAATACATGATATGATCAATAATACAATTCATTCCATCAAATTTTTTTCTCTCTTTTCAGTTCACATGGTTTCAGAACAAAGGCTGAGATCTTAAATCCATAATCTTTAGCATCTTTTCTTTCGTCTTTTCTTTTCCATTGTCTTCTATGGATTTTTCAAAAACAAATATCTTAAATCCCTATTTCAATCACCATTTAGATAATCCAGGATTAGTCCTGATTTCAAAACCATTAAATGGAGACAATTATTCTACTTGGAAAAGAGCCATGACTCTGACCTTATATTCCAAGAATAAATTAGGCTTTGTCAATGGCTCAATCAAAACTCCCTCAGCAAAAATTAATCATAAAGAGTATGTAGCATGGTCTCAGTGCAACGATATAATTCATTTTTGGATTATCAACACTCTTAGTCCAGAAATCTCAGACAGTATGATCTACTACTCAACCGCCCATGAAATATAGGAAGATTTTCATGAACAGTTCTCCCAAAATAATACATCTCGTATCTTTGAAATTCAGCGAGACATTGTTTGCCTCTAGTAAGAACAATTCTCAGTCACTACATATTACATGAAATTGAAAAGGTTGTGGGATGAACTATCCTCCTATAATGACACAATACAGGGAACACAATAAGAACAAAAAAATTTAATGCAATTTTTAATGGGATTGAATGATTCTTACAATGCCATTCATGGACAGATCTTGCTGATGAATCCCTCCCCTTCAATTAGTCAAGCATGCTTCTCCATCTCGTAAGAAAAGAACAATGTCTCCTAAGCTCAACACAACGTCTCCTAAGCTCAACACTTACAGGTGATTGTTTTGGTAGTAGTGCCGCCATAGCAATTCGACATAGCAACAATAGAAAAACTGGCAATTTTAGTGTAGGAATACAGACCTGAGTGATTCAACCACTTATAAAGGTCACATTATTTCATATTGCAGGAGAAATCACCAGAAAATACCAATGAAGGATGACAATTTCAGCATTACAGACTGTGTTTTGGCGAAAGCGGAGGATGGCCTTATTGTTCACACTGTGGAGAATCAGGTCATTGGGTACAGACCTGCTATGAATTACACGGGTACTTACCAGGTCACCCAAAGGTAAGGTATGGGTCATGGTTAAAACATTTCAACAAAAAAAATCCTATAGCCAATCATGTGTCTATAGAAGCCTCTCCAAAAGATGGACAACCACTTATTGGGGTTTCACAGGAATAATTAAAACAACTCCTATCACTAATAGATAATAAAAGTAAAAGACCCAGCTCTTATGCAAATGTCGTATCTAAACCAAGTTTGTCTAAAGTCATTTTGCGCAATTAAATCATTAATAGCGGAGCGACAAATCACATTTCTTTTAAATTATTTTTTGACAAGAATAACAAATGCACACTGCCTCTAATACTACTACCTAGTGGAGAAAAGGCTAAGATTGTTGCAAAGGGCTCTTTACCTTTTAATTCTGTCTATTATCTACACAATGTGTTATGTGTACCTACATTCAAAGTAGATTTGATATTTGTCAATCATTTGACGAGAGACCTAAATTGCTCAATAATTTTATTTTCTTATTGATGTTTTTTGCAAGATCTAGTTATGAGGAGGATGATTGGTTTGGGTAAACATAATAACGGACTTTACTATTTGGTGGCTCTAGCGACAAAGCAAAATATGATCAATCCTTTATCCACCATCACTCAACCAACCTGCCACTTTACCATCTCATCCATCGATCTTTGACATAATCGCTTAGGTCATACATCACCTTCCCATTTATGTTTTATTGCTAAAAAGTTTTAAAATTTTTCCATTCAATCCAACACTACTTGCTTTGTATGCCTTTGGCAAAACAAAGTTGTTTACCTTTCAATCCTAATGTAATTTTTTCTATAAAACCTTTTACAATGATTCATTGTGACATTTTAGGTCCTTATCAAAACCTTTTCTCTTTGCTGCTCATTATTTCATCATTATTGTTGATGATTTTACATGTTTCACATGGATTTTCTTAATGAAACATAAAAATCAGACACAATCACTCCTAAAAGACTTCTTCAATGATGTTCTCATTAAGTTTGAAGTTCATATTAAAATTCTTCGAAGTGATATTGGCGGGAGAATTTCTCTCACTTCGGCTTTCATTCAATAAAAAAAGCTCTTTTCTAACATTTTTATGTTTACATGTCTCAACAAAATGGGGTTATAGGATGCAAGTATCGTCATATCTTATAAGTAGCTCGTACTTTAAGATTTCATACTCAACTCCCACTTTAATTTTGGAATGAATATGCCCTTATTGTTGTCCACATCATCAATCAACTCCTTTCCCCTATCTTCTCTTTCAAAACACCTTTTAAACTTCTCTATTCAAAACAACCTTTTTTTTTTCTCATCTTCGCATATTTGGATGTTTAACTTATGCTACCAATGTCCACAATCCTCATAAATTTATTCCTCGTTCCATTCTTCTGTTTTTACCGGTTGCCCTACCAGTCAAAAAGCATATAAATTATTTGATTTATCTAACAAATTTTTTTTTACTAGCCGTGATGTGAGATTTCATGAAAATACTTTTCCATTTACAAATGTCAAACCCACTTTTTCTTCCTTACATTACAATCCTGGTCTCATTCTTTTAATTACCCCTGATCACAATCTTTCCTTCCCCTTTCCATCACCAAAATCATCATCACTACATGCCTAAGTTCACCAATTAGACATATAATCTCCCCACCCCCTACCACTCTCCGATTATACTGTCGCTGCCCAAAGCCTACTAATCCCACAATCAATCAATCACTCTTGATTGCTCACCCTAATCCACCATCCACTCCTCTCTCACTAGAATCAAACATACTTGAACCACAAACCGCCTCCCCTGATACAAACACCACTTTACAACCCACCCCGCCTCCTCGATCCAGCCATCATGCTAGCCCCCTAGCGACGACTAGTTTAGGATTCGACAGCACCTCTTTTTTTTTATAAATGTCTTTTTTTATTTTCTTATAGGGTTTCGAATAATGGCCTTCTCCTGGGGTTTTTTCTGCCTCTAGGTTTTTTTTTCTCCTCACCCCCCCACTCTCACTCTCCCTGTTAACCATCATCCTTTATCTCAGCCACCTCCCCCTCAAATAAGAAAAACTACACATTTGTTTTATCTTCCCCATCATTGTCCATCTCTCTGCCCAAACCTCCTTACAGGAGAGGAGTTCACGAACACACTGTTAGCCAAACCTCACAGGATATCTTCCTCTTGGATTAACAATAGCAGCCCCAGCTAGCATAGATCAACCATAGTAGCAGCAACCATCTCTTTTCAGTAAAGGCAGGGCGGACACGAACAAGAGATTAGAAGAGAGTGGACTGAAGACACAAACTAGAGAATACAAAAATTAAGGAGAATGAATAAAAAAACCACATAAGCATACAACAGAGACAAAAACAAAGAATGAGAGAAGGCAACTTTGGCAAACCAGCACACCTTCGCCATCATCTTCATCATCAGGCTCTAGTATCGAGCAAGCTCTAAGAGAGAAAGTGAAAAATAGGAAGAAGCAGAGTAGAGAGCGTCCGTTCGACCAACAACGTAACATCTTCATCGCCAGCGTCTTCAACTTTACCTCCCTATACAGGTAAGTTCTTTGCCTTTTCCCTTCCTGTATTATAATTCATACTACATTAGCCGTGAATTATAATTCACTTACTACTGTAGCAAGTGAATTATAATTCACTTGTTTATATACTTAGTTAGTGAACAGACCGGGAAAATCGATAATAATAAAAAAATTCAAATCTTTGCGAATTTATTCACTAGCACTAGAGTCAGGAATATCATACTTTTTTAGGTTATACAATATTTACGAACACCAGAATTGAAAATATTCATAGGTAAATATTCATTGACACTAAAATCAAGAATATTATAGGATGACCAATAAAAATAGAACACAAACAAACCTTTAACAATTTAAGACAAAACCAGCAATACAACTTGCCTTAGGTAAAAATGCTTAAGGGGTGATAGTATCTTCCCTTTCGCATAATCAGTCTCGTACCATAGAATTTCTATTAACCAGTTAGGGTTCCTAGTGACCATAATACTAAGTGGAGACTTCTTCAACAAGATCTTTTCCCCTAAAAGAACAAGATGTTAGATATCTATTCTTTTTCCATATCAAGATGATTTTTTAATCAGTCGTATCATAGAACCTCATTCTTATTCAAAAGCTACTGTCTATCCTAAATGGCAGGCAACTACGCATTCTGAATTACAAGATCTTCAACATAATAGCACTTGATCTTTTATTTCATTACCAGTAGGCAAAACTTTGATTAGCTATCAGTGGGTCTATAAGGTTAAACATCGATCTGATAGCTCTATAGAGAGATTAAAATTCTGTTTAGTTGCTAAGGGTTTCACCCAAATTGAGGGAATTGATTATCAGGATACCTTCTCACTAACAATAAAGATTGTAACCGTTCGCTGCATGTTTGCTCTGGCTGCAGCTTGTAGATGGACACTCCATCAATTAGATGTCTATAATGCTTTCCTTCATTATGATCTTTCAAAGGAGATTTATATGACTTTACCACTAGGGCTTCTTCGACAAGGGGAGGAACAGTTAGTGTGCCATCTCCATAAGTTCCTATACGGGCAAAAACAAGCATCACACTAATGGTTTGTAAAATTCTCTAAAGTCATCTACTCTGCTGAATTCAAACAATCTCAGGCTGACCACTCTCTATTCACCAGACAACGAGATAAGTCATTCACTACTTTCTTAATATACATTGATGACATTATGATTACTGGAAATGATCTTGTTAGTGTTTCTATAACTAAAAAATTCTTGCATAATCATTTTCATCTTAAAGATCTTGGCCCTATAAAATACTTTCTTGGTATAGAGTTTTTAGCCTCCAAAAATGAAATTTTCATTACTTAACAAAAGTGTGCATTGGAAATTATTGAGGATGCAGGGTTATTGGGTGCAACCCCTATCCATACCTCTATGGAACATGGCTTAAAATTATCGAACAAGAGCGATTTGCTCAAAGACCCAGGTCATCTTAGGGGATTGGTTGGTAAATTGATTTATTTAACTATTTCAAGACCAGATATCACCTATGTTGTGCATGTTTTGAGTAGATTTATACACCAACTCTGAAAGCTTCATATGAAAGCAGTCTTTCGGTTTGTCCGATACTTGAAGGGTATGCCTAGTCAAGGCCTATTCTTTTCCTTGAACACTAATTTCAAGCTAAGCGCTTATTCTGACTCAAATTGGACAAACTACCCATTAACTAGGAGATCTACCACAATGTACTTCGTGTTTCTTAGTCTTTCATTGATATCTTGGAGATCAAAATGATAGAAAAAAATTTCACTCTCCTATGCAGAAGTAGAGTATCGTACAATGATAAAAGCATGTTATGAGTTGACATAGCTCCGATGCCTTTTAAGGGTTTATGGCTTTTTCATCATGAACCAACTTTATTATATTATGATAACAAAGCTGCACTGCATATTATAGCCAACCCAGTTTTTTATGAGTGCACTAGACATATCAAGATAGATTGCCACTATATTAAAGGCAAAGTCCAAAACGATTCTGTGATAACAAAACATGTAAACTCTGAGCATCAATTGGCAAACATCTTTACCAAGCCCTTAGGGAAAGAAACTTT